>NC_092224.1:32606848-32906848 GCF_036320965.1 Panulirus ornatus
AAATCTTAGTTAAGTAGTCTGTTAACGGAGTATGATATATAACTCGGACATTACCAAGAAGTTAATGGAGAAAGGGAAAATAGGAGGTAGCGGGGAGGTGGTGGGGGGGCAGTAATTACATACGACGAGATTTTGCCAAAGGGCAGGACTAGCGCGTAGCGCTCACCACAGGATGATACAGTGACGAAGAACGAGTCGCGCAAGTTACGTGTTATGCGTGAGATGGGAAGACTGTCTTTGTTAGACTGAAAGCGAGCAGCGCAGTTGTGGGTCATGAGGCAGAAAGCAATACAAGTGACCTGGGTCAAAGGTAGGATGAGACTTGACAGCCACTGATTGTATTAGCTCACTGCGCAGCCGTCACTCATCCTTCCAAGAGCCAAACAGGTAGAACCGATGATCTACCTTCCTGGTCGGTGGGTGCCTACTACCGAGAGAGAGAGAGAGAGAGAGAGAGAGAGAGAGAGAGAGAGAGAGAGAGAGAGAGAGAGAGACAGACAGACAGACAGACAGACAGACAGACAGACAGACAGACAGAGAGAGAGAGAGAGAGAGAGAGAGAGAGAGAGAGAGAGAGAGAGAGAGAGAGAGAGAGAGAGACAGACAGACAGACAGACAGACAGACAGACAGACAGACAGACAGACAGAGAGAGAGAGAGAGAGAGAGAGAGAGAGAGAGAGAGAGAGAAGAGAGAGAGAGAGAAAAAAAAAGAGTTTAGAGGAATTATGAGACAGACCAGAGGCCATGTTCATTAAACCCTGATGCGTAGATTGTAGGAAAGATACGCTGGTAGCAATAGATGCAAAAAAAAAAAAAAAAAAAAAATAAACTATTGTTTTCCTACAGAGGAAGAGACATGAGAGATTTAAAACCATCTGGGTAGAGAAGAGATAAAGAGATTGATAAAACAAGGAAAAAATATCATCATACTATAACCATTCGTCTTGGGCTATACAGGGTATCATACCACACTCCCTAGCACAGGAAAAGATAAGGATAATCAGCCGAAGCCCACAAGCAGGTATCATGTAAGGGAGGCTCAAGGATGGAGTGTTGAAGTCAAGCGGGTTGAGGAGTTGGTGGGGTTTTACGAAGACCTCAAATGGACTTGCGCTCGCCGGTTCAAGAATAAATAATTCAAGGATCGCCTCCTCCAGAACTCCCTGGAGGTAGTCTGTCAGCCGCAAATGATCGGCGATAAAAGGACATCTGCATAGGAAGCCCTGCATTAGGAATATAGCGCGGTCGTTATGACTAATATACACACAACAACAGCACGGTGTGTATTATCCATACTCCGGCCTTGTTCTGACTCTGTTTGCCTTTGCACTAAACCGCAGCGTCGTAAATCACGGGGGGGTTTATATTACAATAATAATGCACGATATCCCTCGCGCTGTTCCATTCGCAACTATCTGGAATCGGCATCGCAAAAACGGAGCAGCTCTAGGTAGTATTTGCAGCCATCGTAAAAGCAAGGCAGGATATATCTCTCCAACCATTTATTACGGGCATTACTCAAAGAGCTTCCGCCTGCGCTCCCCAGGAGCCCGATTCGATTATTTTCCAATTGATTCAATTGATCACCGACGTATGGGATCGGTGTTTGCTCCGGTGCCTCTCTCTCTCTCTCTCTGTCAATGGCGTCTCGCCGGTTTTTTCCCTAATAGGCGAACCACGCCGCCATTGCATACCACCAAATTATAAACAAATATAAGAGCGAAATTAGGTATGCAAATGCCAGAACAAATAGGAAACGGTGTAGAAACGGCGAATGGAACAATGGCAGCCTTCGTCTAATTACAGGGTGGTGAGAGGTATTAATAATATTTATGTGAGCAGCGCCGTGTTTACGAGCGCTGCCATTGGTGGGTCGGCTTTCAACACGAGTCACCCCTGGCCAAACGATGTCAGGCTAACCCGAACAAGTGTTTCGATGCGCTGCTTTTCCATGCACTTTCGCTGCGGATCTTTCCGTCTGGGTGAATATTCCGGCCTCCTCAAACTGACACAATCGTGCCCTCGGCGTCTTCAGCACCGTCAGCGTCCAAGGGAAGCGTCAGTAAATCTCGTCTGGAATCTTTCTCTCGGCAACGCTCGCTAACAACAGTGGCCGAAGGAGAGGACGGGGAACCATGGCGCTCGGAATATATTGTTTCTAATTGTTTTTACTCGCACATAAATTTGGATATCGAGGCCCAAGCGCTGTTGTTACTGTCGGAATGCACAGTCAGAGAGAGAGAGACAGAGAGAGAGAGAGAGAGAGAGAGGAGAGAGAGAGAGAGAGAGAGAGAGAGAGAGAGAGAGAGAGAGAGAGAGAGAGAGAGAGCACGGCTATTTCTAACCTAGCCTATCAGCGACGTCCTTGTAAGGGATCGATAGAAATCAGCAGAGGCTACCGGGTAAACGGCTTCCCACAATCTACCATGCCTGAAGTACCGGCCCTCCAAGCTTAACTCAAACCGGGAGGATGTTATGGCCTACAAACATTGCCATGCGTGGTGTGGCAACTGTATTACACTGGGTTTCTCGCAGCTTTCGTGTTTTAGAATACATCCTCCAGGATTTGGCAGGTGCCATGGTCATCAGGATTTCTAGAAATATGATCTTTTTCGTGGCCTTTAGCTCTGACGATGGCCTCCATAGGCTCCTTGTGAATCTAATGGCGGCCTCTGGGAGCTCCTGTGAATTTCATGATCTACCTCCATTAGCTCCTGTGAATCTGGTGGTGGTCTCTGGGAGCTCCTTTGAATTTCATGATCTACCTCCGTTAGCTCCTGTGAATCTGATGGTGATCTCCAGGGTCTCCTATGAATCGAGTGATAACCCCCCAGGACTCCTGTGAAATTGATGGTAGTGTGCATGAGCTTCTGTGAATCTAGTTAGCCTCCAAGAGCTTCTCTGAGACTCTTGGTAAAGAGCTCTTATGTTTATCGTGTGACTTTGAAGGAGTTACTGATGCAGTCGTTGTTTTTCAAAGTGTAACCATGATTGTGGCGGTAGTTCGAGGAATTTCTGATCATTTTGGAGGGTTCCAGAAATTACAGTCATTGACGGCTGAGTTCCAGGAATGATGGCTATTCTTAGGATGGTTCTAGGTATTATGTTTACTGTTGGGGTGGTTCACCGAATTACAGTCATCGATGGGGTAGTTCCACGAATGACTTAACGATGGGGTGGTTCCAGATATTACAGTTATTGTTGAGATGGTTCCAGGAATTACTATGATTGTCTTGGCAGTTTCAAGCACTGAAGCTACCGTGATGATCGTGTCAGCTCCATTAGTTACAGAATATTGCAACAGCTAAAGGAACAGCTGTTTATTGCAACGGGTCCAGGAGTTATTTCTTCTATTGGTTTATTAATTACTGTTCAGCGTAACAGCTCCAGGAGTTGCTGTTTTTCATAATGGCTCCAGGTGCTCCTGTTTATTGTAGTGGTTCCAGAGGTTACTGTTTGTCATAACGGCTCCAAAAGCTACTGTTTAGTGTAATGGCACCGGGGGGTTACTGTTTACCATAACGGCTCCGAAAGCTACTGTTTATTGTAATGGCTCCGGGAGGTTACTGTTTACCATAACGGTTCCAAGAGCTACTGTTTAGTGTAATGGCACCGGGAGGTTACTGTTTACCATAACGGTTCCAAGAGCTACCGTTTATTATAATGGCTCCAAGGCTTACTGTTCCCCCTAACTATTCCAGGTGTTGATATTCATCTTAAGGCCTGTCAAACCTACTCTTCACTGAACTGCTTCCAGGAGTTACTCTTGATCGCAATGGTTCCAGAAGGTATTGCTTATTGCGACACTGATGGTCGCAACGGCTTTAGGAATTTATCGTAACGTTTCCAGGAGTTACTCTGAGTGTCATAAGCATCGACAGTCCATGAGGGAGTTACTGTGTCTAAAGTACTGACCTCACCCACCCCTCCCTAGAGAGCCAGGTATATCGACAGGAGAGAAGAGCCGGGGAACTAAAATTTTCCAGCAATTCTCTTCGGCATCCTCCCAAACCCGCTGTTGTCAACGGGACTCCAAGCCGGGATGCCTCTTCTGTAAACCATTAACGAATTTCCTTTCAAGCAGAAGTTAACTACGAGTTCCGCCGCTAATAAGACAATAAATACACTGATGCTAGTCATTAACTGTAGATTGCTGTTGAACACACTTGAGCTGATACACTGCAGTGACATGATACGGGTGATGAAAAAAGAACTCTGTGATCATCATAGTCGTTGTGCTATTCATCCGCAGCGAGTTTTTCTTTTTCTTTTATAAATGGAAATCAAAAGATTATGATTATGAAACGTTCTCCTCAGCAACACTTGTAAGTTATCAGTCCAACCACAGCTACTCGCTCTTGCTGTGAGAATTCTGATACTAGCCTCTTGTCTTGTAAGTTATCAGTCCAACCACAGCTGCTCGCTTTTGCTGTGAGAATTCTAATACTAGCCTCTTGTCTTGGTTCTGTTGTACGAATATGGATATTCCATATAATTTTAGACTATCATTTCAGTGTAACCAGTGTATGATATTTTCCGAAGTACTTCGTTAGATTAACTTTTATGTGATATTTTATCATTCTATTTTATGATTCTTATACTTTTTAACCTTGAATTGAGCTTCTAGCCGTAAAGAATTCTATTCTGTATCATGTATACCATTTGACAATCAAGACATCTTATCTAAGTCTATATGCAGGTCGACAGCATTAAACAATGCTAGTTTGCACACAAAAGGCGGTCGCTAATATGTCTTGGTGTCTTTATAAGAAAGTTAAAACACTCATCAAATGTAGGAATTTCGGCAATCATTCGCTACGTACGCTTAAACGATGTCGTTAAGGCGTTATTTACCATGATGAGAGGAGAATTAAGCTTAAAGATAAGATTCCATAACTACGCCACAGTATCTACTCTTCATACCACTGATGTAGTGTGTTTCATGCAAGCAGATTGGCTTCAGGAGAGGGAGGCATTTGAGCAATCCCAGAACCGACTTTGGCTAGGACGCTGCTGAGAATGATAACAGGAGATAAATACGACGACTCCAATGACAGTATATGGGACACCGAGAGGTAGCAGCGTAGTGATGAGCAAGTGCAAAAAAGTATCATGTATATACGGTCAAAACTCCTTTTTTCATGGCACTGTTACGGTCAAATCCTACAAAAATGAAACTACTGAATACTACTCCGTCATTACTGGGAAATGAATGATGCACAGAAGCGCTTGAATTACATTCGTCTATATCGTTCTGGTGGCTTTTCTTGGTGAGGATAACAACATGTGTTACATCATCACATTGTGTGGTCACTGCAAAGCTGGTTATCACATCATGAAGAATGTGGCACACTAGTTGTACATTGTGCGTGTTGCGTTCAGCAGGTGGGTGCTGAAGGCGATCCGGTGCACAATGGTAACACGAACGCAAGTGTCACTTTACTTTGACTGTACAGTTCTCCAGGGCGTTAAAGTCGGCTGGTAACTACCTGATGGCCTTTTTATCGCTGATGAGCGTGAAAGCTTGTATGATCCAAAGTGGGAGGCAAGGTTCCTGCAAACCCATCCTCAAACAGGAAACGGTTTTAAGCAATGTATTACCTTTTTTTTACGTTAGCCGAGACGGCCCGAGCAACTAAATGACCTAATCAAAGCCATCTCATATATATATATATATATATATATATATATATATATACCCTTGCCTAAGCCAGATGCCCAATCTATTGACTGGTTCCGAGAGGGAAGGGGGCGATAAACAACAGGGTTGAATGTGAACCGACTACCTTAGCTAGGATTCAAATCCATGCTAGCTCAACCAAGGGCGTCATAGTCAGCAACGCCAGCAGCTACACCACAACGGGCTTCTCTTCCTTTCAGCAATAGCAACAAAAAAGTAGCTCATGTTGCAGTGCAATCATTGCCCACACAAATTATGGTTTGAAAATTAGTACAAATTTTACATAACCCGTGTCCATGATATTACCACCTTTCCCTACAGTTACAGAAATACTCAAGTTGCATACGAATAACCAGCAAATACACTCATACCTTTTCATGTAAGAGACATCAAGTTCCATGTTGTGTTGGTCAGTGGTGTAATGGCAAACAGGATAACAGTGCACGCAAAGCGCTCGCTCTACGCTCTTGTTTTGCATAAGGAATCACCAGCAGACGGAATCGATTTAGATAACCCAACACGTCAAAAGTGTATTGTTGTGTCATATTACGTCAGTCTAGTTGATTCTTGAAGAATTCACTCGCCTATTCACGCTTGTATAGCACAAGTATGATATCACGCTAGGGTAAACAGTCACCACATTTATAGATTTACATCTGAATCCCTTGGTAGAAAAGTCCTTTTTTTTTTCATTGAATCCAATATCATGCATCATGTCCGACAAGTGACGGTAGCTACTGCAAATTTGAAGAATGATTCGTTGTGAATTCCACTGCACGTAATCTGCTGTGTGTAATGTGTGTGTGTGTGTATGTTCCAATCTAAAACATGTCAAGTAAAATGAAAATAGAGTCTCATTTGTGATCTGGCGATTCCTCAACAGTTTATAATGGAGACTGTGGGGTGATTGGAATTGAATGTGAGAAGAGGGATACAATTTGAAGGCTATCGTGTGCCGGATTGTCAGACAAGTTTGGCCACCGAACGCTTCTTCTGTAGTGCCATTCTTGGTGGCTTGGTGGACAAGGGTGTTCGATACATACTTGTGGGCAAACGTGCCTGATCCAAAGGTCTTGGGTTAGACACCTAGAGTTGTCAATTTCATTCTGTTATAATGGATCTCTCCTAATTCACAGTTCCGGGAATAAGGGCAAGTATAAAATGATTGTAGACATATTCTGAGGTAAAGAATGACTAGATTCATTTATCAGATGTCATTAAACGAGAGAGCTGTTTCACATAATGGCCAAATCATGAAGAAATCTCTCTGAATAGCTCATGCGCTTGTAGTATGACACACAATTATTCTGACAACATTCTCGTCAGAATCGGGAATGATCACAGAAGACCTACTTATTTAGGTGTTGGCTGTCCACCACGTACTTTCTGGCGTGTTAAAAGGCTTTGAGCAGACCTGGAGAAGTAAGGTAAAATTATTACTAAATGGGAGAACTATGAGGTTCTTGGTATCTAGGGGTGGTTAACTCAAGCTCATTCTCATTGTTCAAGTATGATAAACAATGTTTTGCTAATGTGATCATGTCTGCACAAGGTCTTTGGTCGTTGTAATAGTGTTGGCACAAGTACTTCGCCTGTTATAATGGTGTTAAGGCAAATACTCCGCCTGTTGTAATGTTGTTAACACAAGTTCTTTGGCTGTTGTTATGATGTCAAGACAAAAGTTCTTTGGCTTTTTTAATGATATCATCACAGTTCTGGGGTAAACTCTATAAAATGATTTCTTTGCTTGCTCAATGCATTTATCAATGGAAGAGCATTACTCTTTTAACCTTTTACATCATTATTGCTCCTTCCTACGAGTTCCCCTGATTCTTTCCTAAGTCACTGTCGTTCCTGTGATTAACTTGTCTTCTGTACTTTTTAGTGGCTTTTTTTCTATAAATCCATTAATCATAATTCATTCCTTTAGCTTTAGTCTCACACATCTCCGTGAATAAATCTAGCAGTTTTCTCCAGTTAATTTTCTGTAAAATCGTGGCACATTTTGTCAAAATTAGTCATCATGTAGTTTGGGGTTTCCTTCATATCCTTATCAGTATGATATATGATATTACCTCAAAAATGATAGTATGATGAACACAGCTCCTCCAGTTTTTTGTGTTTTTTTTTCTCCTCACCGCCATCCGCTTGCCTTTAAAACATTTTTATTTCATGCTTTGCATATGCTATCAATAGCTCAACTTTGGCTGGGCTACCCATGTCGTCATCACAGGGCTATGTTATCCAGTCTGGCTTTAAGATAGTAGATTCCCCCCTTTTTTTTTATCTGGTTGTCGTTGCATTCCATTCACTGTCGATTACTACATTACCTTAGTCTATAAGCTGGTATCTCTTACCATTTACCTTATTCCTAAACGCTGGAGCACTGTAAAGCAGCTATCCTTTCCCCTTTGATATGTTCTTCAGTTATTACCACCCTTGCGTTCAGGGTTTATGATCTTAAAGTTTATTGTAACTTCCATTTCCTATACTGGTATTGCAGGAGTTCCTCCAAACCCGTATGATGTTAGAGCTTGCTTAGATAGTGGCTTTGAGAGAATCATTCCCCTTCTATACCTTCCCACTTTAAAAAACTAGCCATATTCCAAAACGTCTCGAACGAAAACACTTGACGGAGGCAGAGCGAGAGGTGCGTGGAATTAAGAGGCATTCAATCTAAGATCTAACTTGGGTGGAACGAAAGAGCGAGTTGAATGACTGAATGGAGCTAGGCTACGGTCGTCTTATCTCTATGCAGAATGGACGTTGACGGAGAGAGAGAGAGAGAGAGAGAGAGAGAGAGAGAGAGAGAGAGAGAGAGAGAGAGAGAGAGAGAGAGTTACATAGATACACAGACCAGACAGACCTCAATCGAGATGGTCTGGCCTCAACGCTCCTAAAGAAGATGCAGTCCCCTTAAAAGCAGTAGAAGAAAAGGATAGCAAAGCAAAGGCTCTCTTCCCACCCTCCTCTTCTTTTGGCTGAATCACGCTGTACGGGATATAGGAGGGAAAAAAAATATCCTTTATTCCAAAACATTAACTTTTCTCGAAGCCTCCTACTGCTCAGAGAGAACAAATTTGAATCCAGCTGCCTCTCCTTATATGATTTGTTACGTAAGGAAAGAATCGATTGAGTTTCTCTTCGCTCTACTGCTTCTAACCTAAGAATATTCTTACTGAGGGAGGAGGCGAAGACTTGTACTGAGCATTCGATGGAATCTAACTAGACTACAGCATATTGGCAATACTGAATTTTTGCTTTTGTACGTAATGATTCTGTTGATAAATCCCAACATTCTATTTACTTTCTTGGTTGCTTCGTTACAACGCTGGGAGAATTTAAAGTTGTTGGAGGCAGTTGATCGCTAGATCCATCGCAAAAAGGGGTGTCTTTTATCTTGTGGCCCATCGGTTCATAAATTTTTTTTGTCATTTCTCATTGTCAATACTCGTGTTCCCGTTTTCTAGCGTGAAAACATCGTTCAGGGTTTGTTACTACGTTTTTATGATCCGCAGTAGTGACCCACCTTTGTTTACTAAGGGGTTCCTATCCCGCTCATATGTTTCTCGTTGTTGATATACCTACAAAATCTCATATAGGATCTTCAGCGCAACTCTTGCTGTACTAATTTCCTACACTCTCTCTCTCTCTCTCTCTCTCTCTCTCTCTCTCTCTCTCGGCTTGCTTAACGAGCCTCTTTTACCTCTCTCCTGGAAGCATTGTAGAGAGAGAGAAAGGGAGAGAGAGAGAGTCGTATCTTAACCGAAGTAATGTTTGTAGCCATAACTGAGTCACTGTGTAGAACATGTTCTGGCTCTAGTCTCGTGTTTCCTGGCTGGATCGAGAAAGGTCTCCTTTTATTCTCGAGTTATTTGGTCGGGGAAAATAACTACCTGGATGGCTCCAGAAACACTCGGCCTTAGACTTGAGTTACGTGGTGGCGTAAGGGTAAAGTCTGTCTGACCATAGAATCAAGTGACTTGATGAACTGAAGGAATGTCTTACCTCAGACTGGAGTTTTGCGGTCACAAAGAGGAAAGTCGAGATACTGAATTGATCGGATAGAGAAACAAGTGATTTTAGGCTCGAGTTAACTTGTCAGGAGAGAGAGAAAGAGAGAGAGAGAGAGAGAGAGAGAGAGAGAGAGAGAGAGAGAGAGAGAGAGAGAGAGAGAGAGAGGGGGGGAGAGAGAGAGAGAGAGAGAGAGAGAGAGAGAGAGAGAGAGAGAGAGAGAGAGAGAGAGAGAGAGAGAGAGACTCATGTTATCCTGAACAAATTCGAGTCACCTGTTGGCATAGAGGAGTGATTGACCCCGATCTCGTATAACCTGGACGGAACGCCTGACCCCCAGATTCGAGTTACCAGGTCGGGTAAAGGGACGATAAGCCCCATGATTCAAGTTAGCTGGTCGGGTAAAGGAACGCGCCTCATCATTATTAAATCGTTACTTGGGCAACGAGTCGTTCACGAGGCTTTTACACCCTGGGCCGGCCGTGATGACCCTTCTATTGTCTCGCTATCAGAAATTCACCTCACATAATTTGATATCGAATTTTTGCCCGGCGCTTAATTATGGATTCCTGAGTCAGCAACTTGGGTAAATCGAATTAGGCTACCGGCGTACCACAGGGCGCTGGTCGGGGTCTCACACTGTTGCTAGTCTACGTAGCTGTCCGCTGGACTGGGGGGAGAGGAGGCCACACCTGCACTTTGTTTCATACACAGTGCCCTTTTCTTAGCGTTTACAGCTGTTGCTTATTCACGGATCCTGAATGCTGCCTCAAAAAAAAAAGAAGAATGTTTAACGACCGGTTCCCCTACATTCATGCAATCCCCAGCGTTGAGAATCGTCAGATGGACAGGGTGTAGTTCCCTAATGTATCTGAAAGCAGTAAATTATCTCGGGAGAATGCCACGGCAGCAGGGGGTCACAGACGCTGAGCTCTGACCACCTCGCTGGCCTGACGCGGCGCAAGGGGTTCTCCTCTCCTCCCTGTCATCGTCTCTGCCTTCGAACCTTGGACGGTCAGGTCCCCTATACGATTTTTGCGAAAACAACGCAAACTAACCTTATTATCTTCTCCAGAACAAAAACCCGCATCTCTCAAGGGTATGACCGCAGCTGATTACAAGGCGTGAGTGAACAAATACGCCCATTGTGCCACAAAATAGCTTCCTACACACGACCTGAAAATCTCCTCAAAGGTCCTTCGCGGTTGTGAACAGTTCTTTCACCAGGCGTGAAATCCTCGTGGCAAATTGAAGGTGATGCTTTTCAGAGGTCCTTTGTGGAGAGGATGGGCGTGGAGTTGATCACAGGTCCTTGTGTGCTGATAGAGGGAAGGAAGGAGGAGGATGATGATGATGATGATGATGAACCCACTACGTTGATATAAGGAAGGAGAGGGCGTCATTGTGGTGACGGAGGGAAGAAGAATACTGACGAAGGACCTGGGTGCTGGTGGTTACTGTGTACTGGCGGAGAGAGAGAAAGAGGATGGACAGGTGTAGGAAATGAAGGCAATGACAAAGGAAAATGAATATATTGGTAGAGGGAAGGTTGCCTGTCGGTAAACGGGGTCTGTTGTGCTCATGGAGAGGCAAGGGTGAATAACATATATATATATATATATATATATATATATATATATATATATATATATATATATATATATATATGCAGCCACAGTACCTTAAAACAGTTTCATCATAACGGCTGTCAAGCACCTGTCGAAATTCAATGGAAATTTTAGGGCGAAAGCAAATGGGAACATTTTTATTTGCTTTGCAGAAAAATGAATTTCGAAGCAAATTACAAATGTGAACTTCCGACACTTTTTTATCGACAATAGTTTCATTATGATTTCGATCAGAATTTGATTCATTTTATCAAGGATTTCCTCTTACTTTTTAGAAAATAATGGCATTCCTTAATTCTTAAAAAGTCGAAATAAAATCTACAATATTCATCATAGAAAATGGAGAAAGATACTTGCGAATGATTGGATAAATGTGAGAAATATTTCGCTTCAAATCCACGACAGGTATTATTTATGCCTCGTACATGAAAATTTATAAATGTTTTATCATCTTTAATGTGTACGTACTTCTACTTGTACCTCATTGACCTATGAATTTCATATATCTTCCACAATCACAAACAGCCTCAAAGGTAGAGGAACCCATGTATCTGCTGCTGTTGGAGTTCCATTGTATCATTCCTTTGCATTACGATATCTCGTAGGTTCCTTATCCTCACTGTATGAATTTGGAACCCCTACCTCATATATATATATATATATATATATATATATATATATTCTTTGAATTCCTCAGTGTAACTGGAGACGGCAAATTGTATTAACTGATCTTGGAAACAGGTCGACTAGGCTTCCTGTTCTGTGATATTCAACATTTTATGAAAATGAAACGTTCTTCCAGCTGATCTAAACACCCCCCGAGGGTAACGACCATTTTCTCTCGAAGAATGTCGAGCAAGAAACGTATTGTCTGAACCGTAACTCGTGGAGCAACGTGTCTTTAATGAAGAGATTGAAATACTTTTTTTTTTTTTACGTTTGCTTCAGCGATCTCTTGTTTGTCTTGATTACTTGCTTGTCTTCACTCCCGGTCTGTTTTGTTTGAATTATCTTTTCCTTCCCGCTATTTCTTGCCTCGCTCTTCTGCTTCGCTTGTATATCTATCTTATTTTGTGTCTTCTGCGTTCGCTTCCCATTGTCTGTGTTGTTTGCACCGCTCTTATCTACCTATTGTGTGTTGTTGAAGTGGTTTAGTTCTGGTTATCTTGTCTAATGGTTTCATTCCTCCATCTGGCTGTTCAGATGTCCCTCCTTTAGCTTCCTGTTTTGCTCAAGAACTTTACTCTCTTTACCTCAGTCTTGTTTACTGTACTTCTTATGTTAGCTGAGAAGGCACAGGCAGCTGAGGCCCTAATCAAGGCCATCCCATTAACGCTATATTATATATATATATATATATATATATATATATATATATATATATATATATATATATATATATATATATATATACATATCATATATCAGTCTGAGCCAGGTACCCTTTTCATCTACCAAACCCTCGGGGTGGATGAGCAGTTAGGTTGACTGTGGACCGACTGCTGCAACAACGATTCGAACCAATGCACTCGACCCTGGGCAGCCCGTGAATGCGTCACGGTCAGGAACGTTAACCGCTACACCACGGGAAAAATTGTCTGTGGTCCTTAATAACACTCCGTCTTGTCTAATTATCTTGTTCGTTCATGTGTCATTTACAGCTGTTGACCAGTCTCGTATTCTCGCTTAACTTGATTTATTCGTTCCTTCTGCCTTTACCGTGTTAACTGTTTATCTTGCTTAGGTTCGTCTTTCTAATTTGTTTCTTAACTCGTTAATGATTTGCCTCAGTGTGTCTTCTCTTTTCCTTATACTCTTTTTGTTTTCATTTATTATCTACTTCCAATATATCTTTGTTTTGCTTATCTACTGTCATTTATCATGTGCTATGTTGTCTGTTTACTGTCAGTCATTATATGCAGTGTTGCCTGTTTGCTTTAGTGTCTGTTACTTATAAATCGTCGTTGAAGAGTTTTAGCACTTCAGCGATATTACGATACGACGCTTTGAGCATAACGATAAGACCCTTTGGGCAAGACGGTACGACCCTTCAGCACGACGGTACGACTCTTAATGAGGACGGTACAACCATTGAGTATGAGAGAGTGATCTATGACCTGACCTCTAATGGTAAAGGTCAATTCATCGTACCCAAAGATAGTACTATTTTAGCCCAGTGATCGTACCGTCATGCTTAAGGATCGTACAGTCGTACTTAAGGATCGTACCGTCGTACTTAAGGATCGTGCCATCGTAGTCAACGATCGCCCCTTACTTCTCAAGGATCTTGCCCTTGTGCTCAAGGTAGTTAGTGGTGTGGTGAGGTGGTTGCGGTGGTGGCTGTGCTGGTGTTGGGTACATGGGTTTAATGGTGTAGATCATTACACAGCTTAAACCAGTCGACATACACACAGAGGGATACCATGCACATGTGTCTTTAGAGTAGCTTTCATTACGGTGGCGTTGTTAGTGACAGTAATATAAGGGGAATGTGTGACGATGGTGATTGTGGTGACCAGCGATGCTGACGATGGTTTAAACAGTCGTGGCGAAAGAGGCAGTAATGACGCCAGTAGCGTAGCCGATGATAACACATCGCGGGGGCGAGAGGAGGCGCCGGTAATGGTTGTATGAGAAGCCATGATGGTGGTGCTCCTAATGGTGGCGAATGTTGAGGAAGTGATGGTGCTGAAGGTGGTATAATGGTCGACAGCTACCGTACTGGCAGTGGTCGTGGTGGCAGTGATGGTCGTGACAACTTATACAGCTACTGAAGCCGTACCGCTGACGGTGGTATGAGGGGCAGCAGCTACCGTGCTGGTGGTGGTTGTGATGATGATGGTGGATGGTGGTGGTGGTGGTGACTGGCGCTGCGTCATGTTGTAGTAATTACTGTGGCCGAGCGACTCAGCAGGGCCACCGTCAGCAGCCGCCCTCCCCCACCGTACCTCCCGCTCCTGCCCGGGTCTCTCCTCCCGTGGGTCCCCTTCACCTCCGCCACCCCACAACACTTGCCTTATTTACCCGTTCTCAATGGACCTATCGCGTCCCTGATCGCCAGGCCCCCATCATGCTATTCTAGATAAACATCAAATTATGTTTTCCCAACCTCCTCCTCCTCCTCCTCCTCTCCCTTCCTCCCCTTCCTTCCCCCTCCTCAAGAATTTAAGGACTGGATTCTGCTCCCTGTGTTTTAAGGTTAAACCTATAGCGAGAAGGGAGGTGGATGAGGACTGCGTTTTGACAAGCAAATTTTTCCCTTTTTTTTTCTTCTTTCCTGCAGACGGTCATCTACCTATATACCCATCGCCTGCAGGGATTGCTTGATGAGTTAGTTTGGTGGTAACGAGTGGTTGGGTTTGTAACACAGAGTAACATATATTCTTGTGATGGCCGTTTATTGCGACCATGAATAACAGGCGGGTAATGACGGCGATAAAAACAACGAGTCTTCTCTTTTTTTTTTTTTGGAGGTGGGGTGGGAGGTGGTGGTAAAGAGGTTGATGGAACCGCATTTTGTTGGTTCTGCGTCCAGGATCAGGCCCCACAACACCGCCACAGTCGAGTCATTTTGGAGAGGAGCGGTATTTTATTCCCTGGCTTCACCTTATTAAGTGTGGTGTTTATAGGTCCAGATCGTTAATATCAGTAATGATCATCTTCACACAACAACTACGAGTGTGTGTGTGTGTGTGTGTGTAATGGAAAGCAAATTTTTTCTACCTCCCCTGACCAGCCAGCCAGAGTTAGATTGAGGTATAACGCGTGTTTCTATATGGCCAGTATCGCACTACCAGTGAAGGTGTTAAGAGTAATATGTTGCAACATTCTGGTCATCCTCATTGGTTATTCAAGCTATATGTGAGGATAGGGACCAGGAGGAGGAGGAGGAGGAGGTAGAGGGGTGTGGATGAGTTCTCAAATCTTTTACGCGACGCGTTTCTTTTTTTTTTTCCCCCCCACTTCTCTTACTTTTTGCCTCTAACTGTGGCTAAGTTACTGCATACCCTTAGGTCATCCAGTGAGCAGTAGCGCAAAAGGATCACAGAGGTCACAACAAAGAGTTATTACCACACGCCGTTGGGTAGGTGGCTGTAACATTAGATATCACAAAGATGATTCATTGCCTACGTTTACAACCGTTTTACACGATACTCATCTGCGAGGGACTAAAAGAGGATACAGTCTTAAAAAGTTTAGGTGGACGTATCATCAACGCTAAAATGTAGCGCCATCTCTACAGTGTTTGTTTAAACTACTGTCTGACGAGGTCAATTTTTTTCTGGCAAACTAGATGATGTAGTAGTGTGTAGCCACTTTTTTTTCACATTTGTTGCGCCACGCATGAATATCCCGGCACGACTATCCATTTCTTTTTATCTTTTTTCGCACATGATCCCCGTTTCTTGCGTCAGCGAGATGGCGCCAGGAACAGAAAAATACTTAAGACATAAAGGGAAAGTTTAGGTGTGAGTCTTACGCTTAGACACAAACACAGGGAGATATGCATTACTTGTATGTATACACACGTCAGCAATAGACCAGTTCTTGGCAAAATCAAGAGGTAAAGTGAATGCTGCCCAGGATCCTGCATGATATCATTGCGCGTGTCCATGACACTGGAACATATGACTGGTCACCTGATAACCATGGCAACTTCGCCTGCCATGCATCCCTTTGATGAATCCATCACTCATATGAGACCTAGTGAGGAATATATGGAGAAGAAACATCATTTCACGCCCAGCGTCATTATCTCAGCTCTGAAACTCTCTAGGTCATGGTACTGTGGGAGGAGAGAGAAGTCATGCATTGCCATAAGATTTCTTGCAGTTGTGAATAGAATTCATCATCCCGAGGGAATACGGGAGGATAAATGTTTCCCCACGTACCTCCGTGTCGTGAGGGAGGGACGACTAAGAAGCGGGGTGGAGTGCTAGGTTAGAAATCCTCCTCCCCTGTATTATCACTTTCAAAAACTGGGAATAGGAGGATAAGTCACGCGAGCATTATTGTTTTCTTTCTCTTTCGAAGGCTCTGTTCCTTAAGCAGGTATATATATAAGAAGAAAAAGATGAATGTGCTTTTAAACATTTCGACAACGAATCAGCAACTCTGTCCCCATGAAGTGGGGCGTCATTCGGCACGAGATCGCCTGCTGAAGCCAGCATTCTACCCTCCTGTAGCCGTGGTTGGCCTCACATAACCTGCTACTTTATATACCTGATTTCTATCAACAGCTTTCGAGTACGCCTTCTGACTTATGTACTAACCCGCCACTGAACTATGGTATTGTACAGACGAATATTTATATATGTCGAAGAAATTACATGAAAACCTGTACGGTAATGCGACTCCTGTGGGCCGCTCGTAATGGTGTATGTGGGTTAGTCGTTTCACGCAAGAAATGGTCCCCATGTGAAGTCCCCAGGTCGTATGTAAGCAGTCTGAGTGGCCTGTGCGTCTCGTCAAAGTCCTAGTCAAGTACACAGGTCATAAGAAAGAAACCTGACTGGCCTATTCGACATACCGAAGCCCTAGTGAAGTACACAGGTCATACGAAAGAAACCTGACTGGCCTATTCGACATACCAAAGCCTTAGTGAAGTACGCAGGTCATAGGAAAGAAGCCCGATTATAATGTGCTTCCAGTCGCAATGTAAAAGCAGCAATACCTCTAAATACATAGTAGAAATGCAACAAGATATATGAAAATATTACAAAAAAATATTGCACGTATATAGTGGTGATAGGATGGCAGCAAACATTTAATATCATCCTTTTTCTTTATATGTCACACGTATATAGTGCCAGAGGCAGCAAGATATGGCCAGGGGAAATGTGGGAGCCACGTACTTGCAGCTCAGCTTAAAAAAAAGCAATTTTACACACAACAAAAAAGTTTATGATTTAAGCACAAAAACTCTTGAATGTGCTCGTATGTAAGCACGGAGCAATAAAAGCTGAAAAAGTTAATAGCATTTGCGAATAATTTTCCTTACCTTTAATTTCTTATCTGGCGTCCCATCATTACATCTAGTTGTGTCTTACATTCTTCATTTTCTCTCTTCGTTTACTCTCATTTCCTTTCTTATCTCGTTTTCTCTGTGTCTGTCTTTCTGTCTTTTTCTCTTTCCACGTATGAGTTTGTGGATTTAAGAGTGTGTGTGTGTGTGTGTGTGAGAGAGAGAGAGAGAGAGAGAGAGAGAGAGAGAGAGAGAGAGAGAGAGAGAGAGGATCACTAATTGTGTTATGGTGAGAAAGTTGTACACTTGTGTTGCCGCGACTCATAACCTTGTGTATATCCTTCTTATGTACACACACACACACACACACACACACACACACACACACACACACACACCGGCCTAAGCCATGTACCCATTATCCACTAGCTCTGAGGGGAGAAAGAAGCCTTTGGCTGGGAGTAGGCCGACTCCAGCGACCAGGATTCGAACCCAAACTGGCCCGACCCCGAGCGGAGTCATGGATGGATGACTCGTGGTCGTTAACGCTACCCGTTATGAACGTATCAGTTCATACATAAGCCTGTACGTTATCCACATAGCCACACACACAACATCACAAAGCTCTAAGGCCTGTAGTCTCGACCGGTGGACTTAACCTGCTTCCTGAGCGCTGCAGGAGCCTCATGAGAATAGAAGGGACCCCCTAGGACAGGAAGGCAAAGTAAGGTCTTTAGCATTAAGGCTAGACCACCTCGACTGGACCTTGGGTCTGCATGGTCTGTTTATCTATGTCACCCCTTTATCTTTCATCCTCCGTTTTCTTTACAAATCGTCGTTTTATGCTGAATTTTTCCCCCCCGTATATCTTACAAACGCTGTCTCAAACACGTCACCTCACACCAGAACAAAGCATTCAAAGCTCACACTTTTTCGCACAATACCTCTAAAGGAAAAGAAAAAAGATATGTGTAGTTAATTGTATTTCCACCAGATTGCTTTTCTGTTGTCATTCTGGAATTCACGAGAAAGCTCGAACATGATGTTCCAATATTGGTGATATGATTGTCGAGGATTATTCTCCCGGGGTTATTGTACACAGCAGTAATGCTGGGTTATGTACAAAATCTAGTTATGCCTTCGTGTCCGTCATTATGTCTCTATACAGTAACGAGTATACATCAAAAGATGGCATGTAAGTACACGCCTCTGTGGTGTAGTGGTTAGCGTTACAGACCATGAGTGAACAGGGGCCCTCCCTTGGTCGGGTCCGCGTGGGTTCGAATCCCGGGCGTTTTGAAGGTAAAGAAGCTGGTGGATAAATGGGTACCTGGCTTAGGCTGGTGTGTGTGTGTGTATAAAGACATGGTGTGTGTATATATATATATATATATATAAGGTTAAGAGACGGGGGCAACGCTTATGTGAAAACTCTCTCCCAGTAACAAACAAAATGTTTTCACAAACAGTAAACACATACACAAGCAACATACACACGCGCTTTTCCATTCAAACTGTCTTCATTTATCAGATGAATTACCACTGTCGCTGGGAATATTGCCACTAAAATACGTGTACATATACCCACAAAGGTGTACATACACTATAGACGAATACATACATGCAAACTTTTGCATGTACACGCAAACAAATGCACAAAAAAGCAGATACACAAACAAATGCACATATATAGCCCCATACATGCATATACACAAATGCATGCAGACACAAGACAGTACATATACATGAATACAGGTACAGAAATACATTTGTTTATTCACATCATTTATCTATCATTACCCAAGAATAAATTTCTATGATAGAGTCTCGGTGGTACACAGGACCATTCAAAGCTGTTGGGGTCAAGGCTAAACTATTTCCAGTAGCAGGGAAATGCAAACTCCTTTTGGAGTCAGGAGTCCTTTGACGAGGCTATTATACTCCTAATGATACGGCCTCAACGGAGGTGACTCTTCATTCGCGGTGTAACCTAGTGCAAGTGGAGTCCGGTAACACCAATATTTACAATAAGATCCAGAAACACAGACGAAGATGACCATAAACAGACGACCTAGAAAGAAAGGCACACGCATACATAAACACATCATATATATATATATATATATATATATATATATATATATATATATATATATATACATATATATATATATATAAACACATACGCAACTCGTCCAACCTTCGATGGGGTAGGGCGTGTGTCAGTGGCGCTCCTGGGCTGCCAATAAGTCAATGAGTCATCCTGAACTTTCTAGAAACTCTGCCCCACTCACCGCAGCTCCCAACGTGATGCTTGGATTACGCCTGACTGCACCTACCATCTTCACACAAGAGTGTCGACCCTTAGTAAACTTATGAAAGAGATATTCATATCAGGTACCAGTGAAATTACTACTTTGTCTGCTAGTCTCTGGAGAGGCTTATGTTGGCGCTGCGGTCACCTTAGTGTAAACAACAAGACAGTGACGTATTCTCTGGCTCTCTGACCACTAAATCTCCTCGAGTGTTCGAGAGGGTCGAATTCCTAGCGTAAAAACAACAAGACACTGCCGATCCCAGTATCAAACCACCAAGACTTAACCTCCACTGACCGACCTCCTTCATCACAATCACCCTTGCACCAACCAGTGCTCGTACAGGTACAAGAATTGTCCTATACCCACTACTGTGAATGTGGTAAACAGTCCTTGAAAATGTGCTCTGGTGAGCAGGCAAATAGCTCAGTTTTCTCATAGTTATGTTCATGTTAACTACCGTATGGCAGTAACATAACCGACGTGAAAGTATTCATCAATCTAATGTTTAACATCAAAGACATAATGTATGTTAAGGTAGGATAACTATTGTTCAATAAGTATGTCACTTAATGGTCACCTATGGTACATGATGTATGTCAACACGATACGACTGTAATTCAGCCAAAATATAACTTTACATCACTTAATTCTCAGCTGATAACCCCTAAGTGTATGATATATAAACCGCAAATATTCTTTTCGTAACATTTCCTATACTGTGTAGACAGATTTCACTCATGTGCTAATCCAAAGCGTCGAAGCATCCAGCTCTACGTCGATCTTAAGCTCTTTTGTGATTGATTAACTAATAATTATCATGACCCTCCCCCCTCCCCTACTTTACTATATACCCCTCAACTGGACATTTCCAGCCAAATGGCTGCCTTACTTCAATAAACAGTTCTTCACTTATTATCTATTAACATACTCAAGGCTCTTCAATAAATGGGAAACTGGCTTTGGATGGAATGTATACGTGTGTGTGTGTGTGTGTGTGTGTGTGTGTGTGTGTGTGTACAAACATACGGGTAAAGACATGGTACATATATGTAAGGTAACACGAGTGTAAAGCTCTCTCTCTCCGTTACACACAAATAGTCATTACAAGGAATGTAAGTTTCATTTTCTCCTTAGCAATAGATCTGTTGGAACGTGGAACAAGTTAAGCCAAGAGGAACTAATTGCGAGTCTGTGAAGATAATCTTAAAAACGTAATGATGAAAAAAAAACAGCTGAGCCAAGAGGAAGTACATCCAAGTCTTGGACGATAATTCAATAAAAAAAAGTTATGATAAAAAACGCACACATACGAGGTGAGACCTTACGAGTGTAAAGCGCTTCCAGACTTTCCTGAACTAGGTAAAAACAGGCCATGACACACACACACACACACACACAATCCTAGGATTCCGCTTACTCTTCATATTACCACATTTTTTCTTACTCTATCATTTCCGACTCGACCGGCTCCTTCACACCACATTCATGTCTTCAGACTTTTAATTCATACTCTTCCGCACTTTCTCATCTAGAACCCATTCCTCGCAACCTTACGGCGGCATTGGGACTACTATTCTTTCAAACATACCCATCTTTGCCCTTCCAGATAGTGCCCTCACTCACCACATATTCTTGAAGACCTATGGCCCCTTACCCACCCAACCTATAGCTCCATTACCTGAAACACTATACTTTCTTCATGTTTTCTCCATTCAAACTCTAATGTCACTTTGCACTTCGGTATTTTCCTATTTACTCTCAACTTTCTCACTTCATACATTATTAAATTCAGAAACCAACTTCACTCGAATCGTCCACCAACGCAGCGTCATCAGCAAACAGCACCTGGCTTACCCATCTTCACCTGGAACCACTCACCCTTCTCCCTACTTACTCACTCATTCGCCTTACTCGTTTGATAAAGAACTCCTCAATGCTTCTAGCAGCTCTCCTCCTACACCATAAAATCGTAATCCCTTTCACAAAGCCTCTCCAACAACTCTATTACATGCATTCTCTATAACCATAAATGCCACGTACAAATCCCTCTGAATCTAAATATTTTTTTCACACGATTCTTCAAAGAAGACATCTGATCCACACATCCTCTACCACTTGTACAATCACACTGTTACTATCCAGTCTGATGCTCTGTGCATACCTCCACACTTTCAGTCACCACCCTTCCATACAGCTTACCAGGAACACTCAACAAAATTACAGCTCCATAATTCTCACAAAAATTCACCTGCCAAAACATTTTCTCATTCTCCCAAGAGTTTGCCAATACTCTTTCTCATCAACCCTCATCTGGCCTCTTCTTTTCAGCTTCTCCTGTCTCATTTGACCTCCTGCCGCTTCCTCTTATGCATCTCCCTATCACTTTCACTCCTTCTCCGCAGGCAACGCTTAATCAGCAGATTCAGCAGCTCAATCACGCCATCTTCACTCTATAGAAGAACTCGGGTTACAACTACCTCACTCACTACCAAAAGCTCGCCAGGGTCGCACCGGTAGTACAGCTACGGGACCGAAGCAACACCATGTCCCGTCAGCTGTACAACCTCAAAACTTCGGCTTCACCTCCTTACTTCCGCACCAACTCCGTGAGACTAGACAACGACTGACCTCCTCTTCCCCGGTGTTCTCACCTCCTCTTGTTCCTGCACCAGCCCCAGGTGGGACAAGGTGCCTCACCCTCCTGTATTGCACCACGGGAATCCTACCTCACCTCATCATACCTCAGTTCATCTCACTTCCTGACTTGATCCTATACCGTCAACAGCAGCTCACCTTAAGATACAGTATACACATTACAGATGCGAATGTAATCAAGAACTGTATCCTTCGAAAAGGGGCAAAAAACGACCACTTGGTTTGAAATTTTATGATCGTATTTCATATACAGTTTTTATATGTTTGGGCGTCACACGTGTAGAATATTTTCATGATCCAACTTTACTTCTGATATATCATTTATTATTTCTTATTTTTTTTTCTCCAACCCACATTGTTTTGCCAATTGTTCTCAGCAGCCATTGTTTTAAATGCTTCAAAGTTGTTATATTACACTGGTCAGGTAATAAGACAAAATATACCCTATTATTTATCTCGAAAAACTAATCATCGTCTTAAGAAGCCATTGCCTATAAAATCGGAAAGCTAAGCTGTCTTGATGAATGGGAAAATAATTCAAAAGAAAGCGATGAGTATAAAAATGGCTTTCGTTTCCGTCTAGCGGATCGCTCACGGTGAATCAGGAAGACAGCATAACGCCGCTGTGTCGACATCCATGGCAAACTACGTGAAGCTATGTATTCGTCTGAGCTAACACAGAGGCTCTGTTCCACTCAGATAAATACAACTTTTCCCTGTCCGTGAAACAGAACGAAACATTACATGTAAGGTATTGGCTCATACACAGCGGCAAATCCTATTGATTACTGCGTGATTTTAGTTTGTGTATTTACGAATGATTAAGGTTAAAAATTCACACATATGGAAAGGTATTCAATAACATAAGAAATATATGCCAAAGTATATATATATATATATATATATATATATATATATATATATATATATATATATATATACATCATATATATACATATATATATATATATATATATATATATATATATATATATATATATATATATATATACATATATATATATATATATATATATATATATATATATATATATATATACATATATATATATATATATATATATATATATATATATGTATATATATTAGAAAGACAAATCTAATGATGTTATGTTACTGAGCGGGTGAGGTACGTGGTGAAATGCATTTCCGACTTAAATAGAAAATCCCAAATCATTCGGTTCGCCACATATTAAGAAAACACTTCTCTGACGTCCATTAGTGGTCAATATCTTATATAAACTAGCCATCAGAATAAACTTTTTACTCCTGCAGTTTGCCGAGATCTTATCGCCATTTATATTATGCTCAGTTAAGAGTTATTGTGCTCCGGATATTCACCAAACCTCAGACACGACAAAGCCATAAAATGTTAATCTAGCGAAGGTCTGCAGTGTAAAATGATATTCAAAATGCATCTACGTATTTGAAATAGAGATATCCTCGCCGAATACGCCATTCCTGGGAACGCTATATTTAACAGAGAGTGGGAAATAAAACAGGTGATGGTGTCTTGCTCTTCGTAAAAGCTTATTGATATCCAGTGACGTTTCTATTGTTAAAATCGACTTCACTTCCAGTAGAAATCAAAGAAAAGTTTCGAAAGAAAATAGCTGTAGGATTAGTGCATATCCTCCCTCCTCCCCCAAGCACAGACAACAGAGTTAAACGAGACGACAACAGAAATTAGCAAAGCAGACGATTCGATCATAGCAGGAAGTTTTAACATACCGTTATCTAAAATGAAAAGAACGTTTTTCCAGCTACATGTGGCAAAGACTTAACCTGAATCCACTCGATAGTGCCCCATTACAATTAGCCGATAAATCTAAACGCGACGAGAATATATTTTGCTCCGACTAAAAATGAGAATCTCGTTTACATTGTTCAAATAGAAAAGTTCTTGAGACAAGCGATCATTGGCGAATTAGTTTTGAGATAAGTTTCAGCATTGCCTATAATGTTGGTCAACATGATAGTCAGAGAAAACTACCAAATTCTAGACTAGCATACTTTACAGGTCTTGGCATCGCTCCCGGCAAGCAAACTTAGGATATCATAAGTGAAAGCGATATGGCCGTAGCTTGGGTTGAGCTTCAGTAAAACGTTCAAAGCAGTGGAAGGAACATTTGTAACAACGCATAGGAGACCGACTTTTTTCAACTGCAAAGCCAAAATACTGGAACGATGACACAAAGAAGTGTCTGATGTATCAGAGTACAAGATTATTTGATTCCAAACACATAGATAAGGGATGATGTTAGTTTGGTAGAAAGATGGGTAAGCAAATATTGATACAGATGAATGAGGGGAACGGTTAATCACTAAAGGAATTCATAAATGGAGAACCGCAAGGTTCGGTGTTGGTGCCAATGTTTTTCTTGGTTCATGTCAAAGACCTGCCAGTAGGAGCAAAATCCTACGTTGGTGTGTTTGCAGATGAAACGTAACTAATGGCAGAAATCAGTGATACGAAAGACTGTGAAGCATTGCAAGTGGATTTAGATATCCTATTAACTTGGCAGGATAGGTGAAGGATGAAGACAAGTCAAAGCCAGTGCTTTTTAACCAGAGGAAATGAGAGAAAACTTGGTGGAGCAATAAGATAGTTGGATAGAGTTTTAATCAAAGTGTGGGAAACATCTTGGAATATGAATACTTATCACTTTAGGAAGCATTTCGAAGCACTTCGTATATCACTAGAAAACACGAGAATAACATTTAGGTTCATGAATGGAGATGTCTTGGAAAAAGATATACTTCGTATGACCCCTTCCCTATCCGAGCGAGTCTGGTGTCTTCTGATATGGCGGGGACAGTCAGAGTGAACACAAAAGGATAGTTCGTTCCAATGGACTCTGCTCCACGGAGACCCAGTGTTCACACCGCATGCAAGACCGAAACCTGAATATAGTCTCTTTGTGAAATCCATGACTGAAGAGCGATAAATTGCACGACTGAAACGCATCCCCTAATTGGCAGGGTTAAGCCAAGAGGAGAAAACGTACATACTGTTGTTAAATTCATTTCGAAATCAAAAGACAATAGCGACTTACACAACTCTGTAATTGGTCAGCTGACTTAGGCGAGGATAGATTATTCCAGAAGCTGGGGAGGGTTGGGTCCCTGGATAAGAAAATAAAGGAGAGCAACACAGATGGCACCAGAATTTAAGAGAGATGAGTTACAGCGAAAGGTTATAGGCCATAAATTTGCCTACCATGGAAGTGCAAAGAGTAAATACGACCTGACCATAACCTTCAAACTTCTTGGTCAGTTTGACGATGACGACAGAAAGTAGTTAGTTCCTCGAAAGAGGCAGAGGATGCTATAACGAAGAACCAGTTGAAGACTTAAAGGAGGACTTTTACAGCATGAGAGAGAGAGAGAGAGAGAGAGGCGGATGATGGGAATAAGCTTAACAGTGAAAATGTGAATGTTGATGGTATGGAATGATGTAAGACACTGCAGAGATCTTAAGAGACCGGGGCCCCGTGTGTGTATAGCCACCTACCCAGTACTGAACAAATTGGTGATAGGTTAAGACAAATTGGTGATCACACACACACACACACACATATATATATATATATATATATATATATATATATATATATATATATATATATATATATGTTTACCAAATGGCGTCCTAGCTTCGTCTCTTCGATGTATATCAACTGACTGTTATATTTCTCTCTTTTGTCTCCCCCGATGATGTGATTATTACATGAAAGTGCCCTTGGGAACTTATCGTAGTTTCATTTTACCCGTGGACTCATAGGAATATATATATATATATATATATATATATATATATATATATATATATATATATATATATATATATATATATATACAAGTTAAAAATCTTTATAAAATAGACGCTTACTTAGAGAAAGATAGTGTTATATACAATAAGAATATTTCCAGTGTAACTGTTGTGAGCTGGCATTCCTTCTCGACATAAGTGAGAACAAAAATCATAATTCGAACCACAAGTCGAGAACAAACATCGTATATGATCACTCTTAGCGTCATCAAGATATCATAATAACTCCACCGCTTTGAGTAATGCAACTTGCTTTTCTATGTCAAGTATTACAGATAATCTCTTCTGTGAAAAAAATGATGATATACAGGTACAGAAAATGCAATAAAGTACACGAAGTGAATGCGTCTTGTCCATATTCATTATAGGACATTAATGAATATGGTCCACTGCTGAACGATGCATAAAATGAAGAAAAGTTTATCAAGAAAGACAAAAAAAAAAAAAAAGGAAGAACTGATATTTGGTCGAACATTGATGTAAAAGTTAAGACTGATGTGTAAATGAGAGAGAAAATAAATGCAGTAGTGATCAGAAACACATGAAAGTTACAGCTGAAATCTATCATGATATATTCTTACATTTTCATATTAGTTTATTACAACAAAATTGCCTCGTGAAAACAAAAGACATGATTAGTATTTGGAGAAAATAATAACAAAAAAAATAGCAGATTGAAGAACTGACGGTCTGAGAACTGGTTTCAGTGGTTGAGAAATAATTGGATCATTTTATCATAAAATGGTAAAGATTACGTTCATGGTACTCAAAAGAAATATTAAGAAATTGAACGGTGAAGATAATGCAGTTTGACGAACTCATACTTCGTATTATCATTTAGTGTACGCTGCAGCTTATCTCGGGGGAGATTACGGTAGTCAGATAGTATTAGAGAAGATGAATTAGAGACAGACTAGTGATATCAAATGGGATGACATATGATGGGGGCAGTAGGTGACGGATGATATAGACAATAACACCAACGCATCGCCTCCGAACTCGGTCTTTATACTTAATACGATGATGACAGATGCTTGTTTCTGTATCATGATGGAGGATCAAATGCGATTTGATCGTGCCAAAAAATTATTCTCGGATTTGTATTATGATATACGAGGAGAGGGTATATATCAAACATTGATAGGAACACTCAATACGATGAGGCTTGTTAGGAAATAAAACACAGGATAATTATAAACTTTGATATACTGTTTCCTCTTCATTAGTTGAGTCTTCAGTATTCTCAGGGGAATACAGGAACTGTCACTTGTATAGTTATGAGAATATTAGAAAAGAAAATAACCTATTTGGAGGTGTCTATTATTCAAATTGGACCAATTTTCAAAGCACCTGCAGCAGTTACGAACTCGTTATCCAGGCAGGTCAACTATATTCATTATATATATATATATATATATATATATATATATATATATATATATATATATATATATTCCGAATGTGCGTGGCTATGACCAAGATGAAAAGGGGCGAGACAGGTATTATGTTTGAGGAGAGGACACTCATGTTCTGGATTTGAGTGACTCAATTAGAGAGAAAGGGTAAAAATCAAGGGTCAATGTGACGGGGAAGGGGTAGAACTATTGCTGAAGGAGGAGTTGTGGAGATGTGCGAAAGAGCTTAAGAAAATGAGCCCTAGACTGATGTGGGTATGAACATAGATTACAAGATGTGGATGATTATCAGCTTTTATTCTCCTGGAGATGAGAGGACTAAAGAAGAGAAACCACAGGTCTAGGAGGAGCCTAGTATTGTCATCAGTTTTGATGGAAGGGATCGTGTATCAGTGACGGGTGATTTGAATCTGATTGTGGGTTATGTGGCAGTTGAGGGTATGATTAAGGGACATGGTATACAGTGTACCGTATACAATGTGTTCCAAAAAGGGCTTGTGACTGGGAACACTTATTTCAAAGAGGTTTATACATAAGTATATACGAATTGATAAGAAAGGTGGAAAGGGGGCATTACCGGACTATGTTCTAATTGATAGGGGAGCAAAGGAGAGACTCTTGAGTGTGAATGTGCCGAGTAGGGCAGCTGGCGTGATGTCGGACCATTTCTTGGAGACGAAGAGTGAAAGAATGACGAGGTCTAAGGAAAGGAAGAAATTATATGGGTAAGAAGAGGATTGTGAAAGCAAATGAGCTTGGAAAAGGGGGCTCGTGTGAAAAGCTTCAAGGGGAGACTGAGTGTGAAATAACGAGAGGCAAGGTTAGATAAAGTTAGTGGAATGGCTGAGAAACAGGTCAGATGAGAGCTAAGGTGAATAAGTATCAGCAAACTTCAGGTACTAAGAGAGGGAGTGACTTAGCAGTTGACTGACAACTTAGCATTTTCATTGAATGTATGGCTCATGAATTCCCTAAAGCCTGTCAGAATGGTTGTGCTGTACCACCGTTTACAGGCAAGGGAGACAAAAGTGAAAGCCCAAATTACAGAGGTATGAGACTGCTGAGCGTACCTGGTAAGTTATATTGGAGAATGATGATTGAGAAGGTTGTGGCACACACGGAGTTTCAGAGGAAAGAGGAGAAATGTCGCTTCAGGAGTGGCAGAGGATGCGTGGATCAAGTGCTTGCTTTGATGATTGAGTGCGAAAAATACATGGAAAAGCGTATTTGGATCAGGATGAAGAGTGTCATAGTGATAGAGATGCTCTGCGGAAGGTATTACGAATGGAAAAAGTGTGGGAGGAAAGCTGTTAAAAGCAGTGACAAGTTTTTATCTAGAGAATATGGCATGTGTGTGAGTAGGAAGAGTGGAGGGTGAGTGGATGTGGGTGAACGTGGGTCTACTTCAGGAGTGTATGATGTAATCATGGCTAATTGATTTATTCATACATAGGGTGGTGAAGGAGGCGATATACAAGGATCTTAAGGGAGCAGGTGAGCAGTGTGGAAGTCAGTCAGTTGTTGATTGCTCACGACATGGAGTTGATGGCAGCTTCGAACAAGAAACTGCAGGGGCCGGTGTCTGAGTTTGGAAGTGTGTGTGTGAAATAAGGAAGAAAAGAAAAATAGATCTGTGGTATACAAGGGACGACGTGCTTTAACTAGGCCGAACAAAGGCATATGAATCGGTCGGAGGAAACAGTGGAAAAGTTTGTTAGACTTGGTTGTGGATAGCGAGCTCTGTTTTCGGTGCACTATACATGATAGCTATAGATTGGATGTGAGCGAATGTGGCCCTTCTTCGTTTGTTCCTAGCACTACTGCGAAAAATGCCGAACATATATGAAAAAAATGTGTGTATATATATATGTATATATATATATATATATATATATATATATATATATATATATATATATATATATATATATATATATGTTTGTGTGTGTGTGTGTGTTCGCGCGCGCGTGTGTGTTTGTGTGTGTGTGAAGTCTATTGTCTGAGTAAAATTTGTTTGAGCGCGTGCAGATTTAACACAGATTTTATTGAACAGTTGTATCTGTTATTGTTCTCATTTCGACGAGAGAGAGAGAGAGAGAGAGAGAGAGAGAGAGAGAGAGAGAGAGAGAGAGAGAGAGAGAGAGAGGGCTCATGATCTGAAGAAAGAGTGAGTAAATGGATGAACGACTGCCTCTTTACCTCATGTCTACGTGAGAGACAAGTAGTGACTTGAAGGTGGAGGCTGAGGGTCGGCGTTGAGTGGTGGCGTGCCCAGCCAGCTACGGGCAGGAACCCAACGTTGGCCTGGCGGGTTACAGAGGTTAATAGTTTACTTTGACGATGAAATATCGCTCTTGTGTCTATGAGGGCAAGACTGCAGCCAGGGCACGCACCAACCAGGTGTTTACGGACGATTAAAGAGGGACACAACATTGTTTTTCTGGGCGTTCTGTTTCCCGCAGCTCCTGGGTGACGAAGGAGTTAAGACTAATATTAAGAGACGAAAAGATCATCAAACATTGTAAAATTCTTCGTCCACGTTGACGAGTTAGAGAAGAAACGAAGCAAGTTCTGGAATTAGCTGCGAACAAGGATTACTCTATTCTGCACATTTTCCAGTCATTAGCCTGGACATCATCCAATCCTATATTACTACAAACATTCAGCGTATACCAGGACCCATCACGCCTACAGTGAAGACACTGAACACCCTGCTCAATTGACCTGCAACAACACAATCATCACTTCCTTCTATGAACTATGGAACCGAGTGGCGTAAGTGGCGAGCGTACCGAGTGCTGCAAAAGCCTCATAAAGATAGAATATACACCTGGGGCTGTTAGTAGGCTGCATACATATAGATAATTTTTTTCATGCATATCCGCTGTTACCCGCGTTAGCGAAGTAGTGTTAAGAACAGAGGACTGAGCCTTAGAGGGAATATCTTCACTTGGCCCTTTTCTCTGTTCCTTCTTTTGGAGAAGTAAAAACTGTACGGGAGGATTTTCAGCCCCTGCTCCTACCTCTTTTAGTCAGCCTCTCTATTGTTTCAGTCCTATAATGATGTTTTCATTAATCCTGTCCATCCCTCTTTCTTCAGCCTTCAATCAATATTCCTCTCCAATGCCATTATTCAAACGCCATCTGGCTTAAGCTGTCCCCTACCTTCTGCTATGAACCTTTCTTACGCATGTTTCTCTCATGTTTTCAGCAACTCTGCCATTTTCTCAGTCTATTTACATTTCTGCCACATGGCTGTAACATCCTCAAGCGGAGTACTTCTCTACTTTGGACATTTCAACGCACACTGTAGGCAATGGTTATAATCCTCCCATACAAAAAGCAGAGGTCTTGAAGCCTTTACGTTTTCTATTCCTGATGTATCACCCATCCTACCCATTTTCTAGAGGATCGCGACCACTCTACCAAGGCTCTGGAGTGTATCACCTCAGATCCTTAAATTCTTGCCCATACCAGTTGAAGTTCTACAGTGCCTCCCCGATTATTTCGATGTTCTTCAATGTAATCCTCAAATTTTCTTCTATACCGTATTACACCTTGGAAGAAGGTAACCACACAGGGCCAAGGGCTAGTATTGTGAAGATATAATGATATCAATTACTCTATTTTCTTCAGGAGTGACTAACAAATAGCACTTCGTTGCTGGAAGAGTTTCGATTAATGTGCATATTTTCAACTATTTAGTAAGAGTTCTTTGAGATATTCTTTTTACGTGAGCTTTACAGATGTCTTCTACATCCAGATCGAGCGCTTGTATTCATACGAGTAGAACTGTTGTGTGAGAAAACGAAAAAGAAAAGGCTCACATCATGAAAATTTCTTATAAATAGAAACGCCAATAAACTAAATTACCTTTGATGAAAAGATTGATATAAGAGCCGGTTAGATATATCGCCAGGGTTTATCTCCAGGAAGATTAAAGTCCTGAACTGACGACTTCTATAGGAAACGAAATATATAAATTGGATTCCTTCAACTTCCTTGACCCGTCACCAGAGGTCCTCGCCTGACGGATGCCAATAACACGATCCAAATCACAGACTCTACGTCTCTGCAGTGACGGCGGCCATTATCTTGCCTGTCAGCGATCTGCGCCAAATACACACACACACACACACACACACACACACACACACACACACACACACGGGGGGGGTCCACCACCTGGACCAGGAAAATGGCAGAGTGACATCGCGTGTGGGGAAGCCAGACGCGATCAGGTTGACTGACGGCTCTCCCAACTGACGAGATGACCACGGCGGCTACTCCACACGGGGGCAGCACACACCCTCCTCTCTCTCCCTCACGGTTCCAAGGGGTTTAGTCACCCATTACCCATACCTGAGCAATGGTTGGTGTTGCGGATCGGAGGTTGAGGCTAATGGCTCAGATGGGAAGCTTGTCGAGTCGTGGTTAATTTCTATTTTCTTTCTCTCTTTAACCATTATCTTTTCAGCTGATATGGTCTTGATCAGGGCGTGTTCTTTGCCCGTGCCATGTCGGTCATTATAGAAGAAAATGTTAGTTATGAAAAGGATTTGAGAGCCTCGGGATTTTCCTGTTGAAAAGATGAATGATTAAAGTATCATAAAAAGAGATAAAAAAAAATTTTTTTGTTTTGAAAGATGAAATAAAAAAGACATTTCTTGTGTGTTTGATTTTGTTTGATGTGTGATTTTTATCATGTAATCACTATTTGCGTGTTACGGGGAATGAGATTTACGCTCGTGTTGCCCTGTCCCTTAACCTTGTGAATATGTATCATGTCTTTCACTTTCATGTATGTATACACTCTTAAAGAAGTACTTTTATACTTCCTATCAAGTTGCTCTTTGATTTCTTGTTGTGGCCTCGCGTTGCTCTATTCCTGCATCTTTCAACGGACTGTGCACCTTCTACTTCATCATCCTGATTCAGAAACTTGAAAGACTGTGATCAGATCACACCTCACTCTTCTCTCTTCTATGGTGGGCAAACTAAGACCAGCAACTCAGTTCCCCAAATTCCAATGTTGTCTTTGTCCTCCTCCTCTGGATTTACTTTATTAATCCTTTGTGCTCCTGTAAGCGCAGAGACCAAACTTAAGCATATTCTAGCTCTGTCCTATGTAGGATGTTGAGAGCTTGCTGAATATCTCCTAATCCATATGTATGAATACAGTTCCAATATTTGTCAGCAGACAATTTTGTCTCCAGTACAATTCTGGCCACAGGTTAGAGACAATATTAACTCGAAATGCCCCTCCTGTACCTTATTTCCTGCTAGATGATATCCATATTGAGACCTCATTTCACTATTCCATCCTTATTACTTTACATCTACTTGGGTTGAATATCATCAACCACGTATCAGACCTACTCTGGAGTCTAAGTCTCCCTTGTAAGTTCCATGTTTTTCATTTCCCTCATGACCTTTGAGTCATCAGCAATCATGTTCAGGTAGGAGTCCAAACCTTTTGGGAAGTCATTACCATAGATCAAAAAGAGTAATGGTCCCAGAGCAGAACGCTGCGGTACTCCATCGTCGGCCTGAACCCATCGCGAGAAGGCTCGTCTGACATGCGTCCTTTCCTCCCTTCCGCCAAGATACCGCAGTCGATCCATCGAAGGACTCTCTCCCCGTATTCCTGTTCGGTGATCCAGCTTCTTAAATCAGACTCCCATGTGGCGCAGTGTCAAATGCTTTCTGGCAATCTAGCTACAAACTTCCCTCCCAGCCTTCTGCGGAGAGAAATAGTCATATCCAATTGATACTTGTACCATGGACAAAAATCACGTCATTGGATTCTCTCTCTCTCTCTCTCTCTCTCTCTCTCTCTCTCTCTCTCTCTCTCTCTCTCTCTCTCTCTCTCCTTTCCCCCATAACTATGTTGTCTCTCACGTATGTAATTTCTGCTCAGCAGGAAGTCATTCATTTCCTGTCAGGATATTTTTCCCTGTACCTTACAGACGAACTTCGTCAGGTAGATTAGTCTGCAATTCAGTGCCTCTTCAAGGTCTCCTTTCTTATAGATAGACAGGAGGACGTTTGCCCCTTTTTCCACTCATTGTGGTACATTTCAAATGGCTCGTCCATTAATTATGTACTTGTCTTTAACACATAGGATGAAACCTCATCAGGACCATTCGCAAGCCTTGTGCAAGTCAACACTATCCATCTAATATTTTCCTAATGTCTTTTCAGGATATCTCTAAAACTTCCTTCCCATTTTCTCTCACGGGTATTGGGCTATCGTATCTTCGACTGTGAAAACACTGCTGAACTTGTTGTTCAGTTCCTCAGATAATCGTGCACCATCCTCTCCAATTAGTACAACTGAATCTATTAGCCTAATTCGTTGTTCTTGAACTGAGAATTTACTACTGGTATAGTTTTGGACAGTTTTGGAATCTCTCTTGTCTTGTCCACAATATTTTCGAGGTTTTATTTGTTCCATGTTTCTTATTCTGCTATACTCGTTCATTGCTCTCTTACCACTCTTAACAAATGTTGCTTAGATGGAGTGCTGCCAATATCTTCGTTTCAGCACACCTAGAAGCTCTTTCTCTTCTCTGGCATCTTTCATTAAACCATTTCTCCGCCTTTCTTATCTCTCCCCCTGTATGGGAGGATTGAGGAGGACATGTTACTACTCCTTAATTTCAAATTTCACGGAGCCCCTTTCACCACAATACCCTAGTTTCTGGCTATCAAACTCCTTTCATCACAAAACTCCATTATCTGATTAAGTGTTCAGCAGAAATGACCAGGATCTAGTTATATTCCACAATTATCTCTCCTCTTTAAGTCTTATATCATCCCTGCTCTTTCAACATCATCATTTACCACGTATTCAATTTAAGCATCACATGATCACCTTGTCCAGCTGGTGTATCATATATGATATTCTCAATATCCATGTCAGTATGTGCGAAGATATGATTTAGTGATGATCGTGTACAAGTCTCTCTCACCACAAGGTATTCACTATCATGGCTGATATAGGAAGATTTCCTGTACACATACTAAACTTTTATGTCTCCATGATTCCCTGTCACCATGAGGATATGAATTCTCACATTCTGTCTCCTGATTATTGAAATTCACCATTACGTTACCATCTCTGGGATGTGCATGTTTTTTTTCTGCTTGATCCACCAGCCAGATTGTTCACCCATTGTTACTATTGGATGTTTTTTTTCTGGATTGTTAAAATTCTTTGTAGGATTATAGAAATTCGAAGCCACTATGCAGTTCTTTCCTACAGTTACCCTTCCCCATCATATGTCGTCAGAGTGGGTCATCTTCCACTTCCTCCTGAAACTTAACGCTATGTCTTATCAAGAGAGCCAGTCCTTAGGTGGTATAGTGTGTGGATGACGTGGTGTTTGTGTGTGTGGACAACAGTGTGTGTGTGTGGGTGGCGGGGTATATGGGCGGCTGGTTGTGTTGGTGGTAAGTTGCACGGGTGGAAGGGTGTGTGGGCAGAATAGCTGGTGGGCAGCAGGATATGTGGGTGGCAGATTTTGCGAGTGTCAGGGTGTATGTGCGGCAGGGTATGTGGGTATGTGGTTGGGAAAGGTTCAAGGAGGCAAGTAGAGAGAACAGCAGGGTTCAGTCGTGGCCGGGTATGTGGGCGACAGGGTGTGTGTAAGAGGTAGACTACGTGTATGACTGGCTGTGTGAGCAGTAGGGTGTCTGGGCTGCAGTGTGGGTGACAAGGTGTGTGGGCAGCCGTGTGGGTGGCAAGGTGTGTGGGCAGCCAGGTGTGAGAGCATAAAGGTATGTGGGTGGCAGGTTTTGAGGGTGGCTGGGTTTGTGGGCGGTCAGGTGTGTGGGCGAAAGTGTGTGTGTGTGTGCAACAAGGCGTGTTTTCTGCCGAGTTTGTGGTGGGTAGGATATGTATGTGGTCAACTGGTTGGTCGCGCAACTGTGTATGATGGCTGTGCGGGTGTCAGGTAGTGTGGGCAGTAGTGTGTGTGGGGTTGGCAGGATGTGTGGACGGAAGAGTGTATAGGCGGCAGGGTGGAAGTGTATGGGGGCGGCAGGGTGTGTGAACGGCAGGTTATGTGGGCCTCAGAGTGTGTGGGCGAGCGGGTGTGCGAGTTACACAGGCGGCAGGGTGTGTAGGCAGCAGGGTGGGTATGTGATCTGTGGGATGCATGGATGGCGTCGCAGTATGTGAGCGGGAGGGTCGCTCTACCAGTGGAACGTGTGGGCAGAGGGGCGTAGTCTGAGGAGGGAGGATACGTGGCCAGGAAGTCGTGTGGGTGGCGGGGTGTGTGGGTGAGGGCGTGTGGGCAACGAAGCGGCGGCGTGTGCGTGACGATGTGGGCAACAATATAAGTAAGCAGGTGGTTGGTCATGAACGGTGAGGCATGTGGGCGGTGTTGGTTTGTGAACGGTGAGGCGTGTAGGTGATATAGTGTATGGGCGGTGGGCCATGTGGGTTTTAGGGCGCGAGGGTGGTGCTTCATGTGGATAGCGGGGCGTGTGGGCGTTATTACCCGTTGGTAGTTGGTCGTGGTGGAGTGTATGGGTTGATAGGGGGTAATAAGATGGTGGTCTGTGTGATAATCGAAACGTATAGTACAGGAAGGGAGTTCTATAATCTTGGGACGTCATCTCTCTCTCTCTCTCTCTCTCTCTCTCTCTCTCTCTCTCTCTCTCTCTCTCTCTCTCTCTCTCTCTCTCTCTATGCTCTCATCCAACATTCTGGAGTTTCTGCTTGTCGTTAACTTTCCTAGTGTCATCATTTTAGCTCACTCGGTTGATACACAATTCTGATACTATAGAAGTATTTCTTTACATATTATCTGAAAAGTTTCTACTTTGATTTCTCGCCATGACGTCTGGTTGTCTCTTCTCTTCGTTTTTGTTAAGCAATATTATCAGCTTTAGACAGACAAACTGATGTAGAGCTAGTTGAGTGTGTAATCAGTGGGGTTTTATGATCAGTGTGATGTATGACTAATGGCATGTGTTACCAGTGTCATGTGTGACCAGTGGAATGTCTGGCCAATGGCGTGTGTCGCCACTGGGATGTTTAACCCAGAGGTCGTGGGATGACTAGTGGGATGTGTAACCAGTGGGATATATGGACGGTAGGCTATGTGGGCTTAGGGATTTAGGGATGACAGGACATGTGAGCAGCGAGGTATGTGTGTGGGTAGCACTGTCTGGCAGGATATGTTGATAGTGGAGTATGAGTAGGCCTTTGGGTATGTGGCAGTGGGACGTGTGGGTATCACTTCGTGTAGGCACTTGGGTGTAGGTGGGCAGCAGCAAGGTGTGTGGATAGTGAGGTTTATGGAACTACCCTCAGATACAAACTGATAACATAAGAAAAAGAAAATAAACGCGGTATTGATAGCGGGGTCGTAAAAAGACGTGATGTTGAACGGAGAAATCCCTTCACAAGCAATGGTGTGGCAATCTATTGATTACTGATGATGTTCAAAACGGCTGGCCAAGATAGGGGTGTTCTTATAGTGATCTGTACCAATCTGGATGGACTCGCTGAGGCTGTAGTGTGGAAATGCAACTCGGGTGCGAGGGATCTCTCTCTCTCTCTCTCTCTCTCTCTCTCTCTCTCTCTCTCTCTCTCTCTCTCTCTCTCTCTCTCGAGTTGACGTGGGTGAGAAGGATGCAGCAGTTTCTTCGCGAACTGTTGAATGAGAGACTTAGAGAGTCGGGATGACCAACGTGTCAAAGAGTCTCTTAATAGGTGGTGTTATAAGAGAAGGAAGATGATCTTGCACGTCCTCTTTGGCATTTTCTCGAGTAGCTTCTGTTGTGTGGTGAATAGGGGAGGAACACAAGACTCGGGAGGCATAGGTGATTTTGGGAAAATAAAAAAAAAAACGAAAGTTGTGAAGATGATCTTCAGTTCGAGTACAGGGAGTCAAAGCGTTTTGCATTTCCTAAGACTAGAGGGACGATAGCTTAAGGATTTAATGACATTGCTGACCTGTTCCACTCAGATGATCAGCAGGACATGATGGTAATGGGATATGGGTGTGTGGGTAGCAGGGTATGTGGTCAACATGATGTGTGTAGCAAGACGAGTGGACATTGGGATACGTGTGTGTGGGTAGCAGGGTATGTGGTCAACATGATGTGTGTAGCAAGACGAGTGGACACTGGGATATGTGTGTGTGGGTAGTAGGCCTTTGGGGTAGTGGGGTGTACGGGCAACAGAACGTGTGGGCAGTGAGATGCATAGGCAGCAAATTGTGTGGAAGGTAAGACGTGTGGGTAACAAGGTGCGTGGCCGACGGAACCTGTGAGTGGCAGTGCGTGTGAGGAGCGGGTTAGATGGACGGCAGGGTGTGCGATGACGTGGTGTCTGTGCAATGGAACATGTGTGTGGTAGAGTGTGGGTGGCGGGATGAGGTGGGCCATCCTCGTGTGTGGGTGGTAAGGTGAGGTAAGCCACCCTCGTGTGTGGATGGTGGGGTGACTTTAGCTACCCTCGTGCATGGGTGTCGGGGTGAGGTGAGGCACCCTCGTTTGTGGGCGGTAGGGCGAGGTGAGGCATCTCGTGTGTGGGCGGTGGGCCACCGTCGTGTGTGGATGGGTGGGTGTGTCGTAAACTGCACCCGCCCACTTGGGTATAATGGAAATATACAACTTTATGGCAAGTTGCTGGTGGTCGTCAAGATGAGTGCCCACCCTCCACATTCTCACCCACCCACGATAAATACATCATCTACTGTATCATAAATCGACGAAATACACTGAAAATACAGTGAAGCATGCCATGACATTTGTACATTATCTTGTAGCATTGTGCTACACATGTCACGTCCTTAAACATGTTTCTTAACTCTCGTATCTATATTATCAAGGTGAATCATGATGGATCCTCTTCTCCCTCCAGCGTTTAAGGCGAAGACCACACTCCCAGGTGTCACACACCCGTAGCAACACCAACACTACTAATTAGAGGCGCTAGCGTAAAAAGGAATGAGGGGTTGCCATAGGGTGAGCATATAAGACGAGGAAATTTGACGGAAGGAGTCTTAAAAAAAGACAGAACAAAGGGGAAATTCAGTCAGAAAAATATATATATATAGAAAAAATGAAGAGGGCTTAAACTTTAGTTCCGTTCCCACTTAAGAGGGATAGATCAAGAATACATCGCATATCTTCAGCTTAGGTCACTGTATATGACGCATAGGTTCGAATCCTAGTCACTGCAGTCGGTCCACAGTCTACCCAACTGCTCATCCTCTCTTAAGGGCTGGTCGATAAACTACGTAGGTACCTGGCTTATACTAAAGCTTACACACACACACACATATATATATATATATATATGTGTGTGTGTGGCCTTGAGTAGGACATTCATTTGCCCCTTCGTCTCATATGGTATAAAGAAAAGTCTCTCGCGCGCTCAGAATGATTCGTCGGGCAAGAGCAATCCACAGCGCTCCCATTCACGCGCCCATCCCACATCAAATGTCTCAATAAGCAGTCATTTACCAGGCATTCTCAGCCATGGCTGGTTGGGTGTCCCTTGCCCTTCTACCAGCTCGCGCGGGGGTTGGTTCCGAGCCTCCGAATCAACTCGGACAAAAGATGTATATACCTTTGTGACTCCAAAAGACTGCGATAAGATATTCGAGAGCCGGGACTTAAGCGAGTAGAGCTGAGAGATAAGAGAAAACATTAATCTCTCAAAGAATAGTGTGGAGATTACGTGCCTGAGAGGGCAAGTCACCGAATGCCACTGCACTGATTGTGTGGCCAAAGGATTCAACCCTTTGAGGGAGAAAGGGCAATTAAGACCATCTTTATCAACTCCTTTCTAAGGGTGGCCTGGAGCGGGCTTCTACGCTACACCATCTGGTATCATTTTTTACCAGAGGATATACATCAAAAGCTAAAATCATACAGAGTTTGTATAAATATCTTGTAACTTGTTAGATATCCAGTTATTCATGTTGATCTGAGGGCGAGAGATGATATTGGTTTCTCCCATCCCCATCTGTGTAATCTGGTCGTGCATCTGTGGCTCATATGTGTCATAAGGACAGCAGTTGTCCTCCCGAACATCTGTATACCAGAATTAATGATGAGTTTAGAATAATGTCTCCGATTTGTACCTGATCAGTCGTGTGTTTTCACACATTGTACTTAATGGCCTCCATTTCTCTCTCTCTCTCTCTCTCTCTCTCTCTCTCTCTCTCTCTCTCTCTCTCTCTCTCTCTCTCTCCCCATCTATGCCTTCTTCCATTCTAATTTCTTTCTTTTTTTTATCTATTCGTCTAAACACATTTCATTTTCTCTCGATTTCAGTCTTCCAGTCCTCTCTCTCTCTCTCTCTCTCTCTCTCTCTCTCTCTCTCTCTCTCTCTCTCTCTCTCTCTCTCATACGAGAAAAAAAAAGACTAACCACTCTCTCCCCGTCTCCCAAACGAAAAATCAAGCAAAGTACAGAGAGAAAAACAACAACAGGAACAGACCCCCAGAGGGACTAAGTGAGAGATAAGAGGAGCGATAAGAGCGGACGAGGCCCCGTTGTCTGGCGCGCGGTTCCCACCCAGCCAGCCATCCAGGCAGGCAGACCAAGTGAGCCTGCAGCTGATGGCTGCGCTATCGCCTCGCTCATACCCCGAGTGACTAATAAAAAGGTTATTAAAGGGAATCAAGATACAGGTCCTCCACTTAAGCTCTCCACGGAGCAGTATTAAGTTCGCCGAGATCAGCGTGGAGGGTTTGTGTGTGTGTGTGTGTGTGTGTGTGTGTGTGTAGCGTGTCTGTTTTATTCGTGTGATTATATATATATATATATATATATATATATATATATATATATATATATATATATATATATATAGTATCTTCCCAAACTGTCGGATGAGGTCATATAATGTTTGGTAGGACCTGTACGTATGCTTAGATTATCTTCGTTGCTGGTGTAAGAGAAACCGAAAAATGAACCTCGATATCCTCTTGGATCTCTTCTGTTCTAGTTACCCCCGTTGTGTGATGGGGAATGAGGGAGGGAGACCAGCATCAGGAAGCACAAGTAAGTATGGGGAAGGGTATTAACTGAGTGGACGTTCCTTCCTTCAAGTATAGGCGGTCCAAGTAGATCGAGTCTACGGATGGCGGAAGGATATGCCGATTGGGCTGACGTCTGTATCCTTTCTCCATGTTTACTGTATCGTTTCTTTCAAGAAGTTTAACCACTCGACCAATTCGGATGGGGATGGCTGTGTCTTAAGAAAAGACAAGATGTAGGGAAGCACAAGATGGATGGGTGGGATTGATGTGCATAAACCTCGCATTTGATTTGACGTGGTTGGCGGTAGCCCAGCTTTGGGAGGGAGGGAGGTGCTAAGGGTCTTCAGGAGCATTGTATGGCTGGGAAAGTTTACTGTCAAAGCTGACACCGTTGATAAAGCCGTTACCATATCTTCATCGAACAGGTGCAGCTATCAGGGCAATGTTTAACGAGGATGAGGAGGCACAGATATTCCATCTCTATATCGTGTGGAACGCCACAGTAAAGGGACTGGAAAGTGACGTAACTTTGGATATGCGTACATGCCTGGAGACACTCACTGAGGATATCTGCAAGCCTTGAAATGAGACTTATCCTCATCCCGATGACGATGGCTTCGTTAAAGCCTGTGTTCGTGTTGACTGAATCTACAACTTTGATGAAGACAGTGAAGATTAGAATCTCAGGGGCTTTACGTCTCTCTTGGTTGCGATAGATAGGCAAAGACTTGGAAGCTAACGAAGCCGTGGATAGTAGGGGAGACTCTTGAGAGGCTACGTTAACTTGCCGTGTCTATGTAAGCCTCGGTCAGATACAAAATCCTTCGCAAAGTAAGGTGGGCAACGAGGTTATGCCAAATGGTTCGTAACTCACAGTGAGGTTATGTAGGTTTGTTGACAGTGCTGTAATGAGAAGACAATATTCCTTCAATCAGTGGTGCATTTTGAGCGACGGACGAAGACGCTAGTCAAGGAAAACGATCTAGCCTTCTTAAAGGAAAACTGATTATCCAGTTCATAAGCATGGTATTATCGGAGTGATTTTTTGATGAATTTTTGGATTTTGGATCTGACTTATGTGGTGTTAAGGCTTTAAAAGGTAGGCTGGGAGGCGAGTGGAGACGAGGTGCGAGAGTCTGACAAACAGTAGCAAAGTGTTTGGTCATAGATTAAGCCGTTTCGTGGTTAGAAGACTGACGTAGGGAAAGGTGGACACCTGCTACTTCACCCGTACTCCTCTCTCCCACTTTAACTTACCACAAACTAATAAGAGTGCCGTGTGTGTGTGTGTCCCTGTGTGTGTGTCCCTGTTAGCATTCGGAGGCAGTTCACTAACCAGACGGTGCACACAACTTTCACTCACTAGTAAGACATCAGACAGAAAGAAAAATTGATATAGGAAGTCATTCCTTGTGGTTCGTGACCATACCTAACTGTCTTTTGTCATTTTTCGTAGCCTTCAATTCTTTCTCCTTTCTCATGTCCATTCATCAAAAGACAAAGTCCAACCATCATTTCATCTGACAGCTACTTTCTCTTGTTCCACCGTAAACGAGGACAAGGTTCGAGCGTATCGGTACATTTTTCCGATATCTCGTGGGCAAAATCAAGCTCATTTCTCTCGATATCTTACTGTGAAGGTGTTGTATGTCTAGTCACGCATGTAGCGGAACCACGCGAACTGGCTGAAGTGTTGAACTGGCTAAAGTGTTCTCTGTCATTCTGGCTACGGACGAACGAGCGGCTCTTCAAACATGCGCACGGTGCTACGATTGATAGGGAAGTAAGACAGACACACCTGTGCTGTGGGAGTTTTACTCTCTCTCTCTCTCTCTCTCTCTCTCTCTCTCTCTCTCTCTCTGCTTTGCCACCCTTTTTCTTCTACTGCTTTTAAAGGGGTTGTTTATTCTTTTTCTTTAAGTAGTGTTAAGGCCAGAGCACCTCGCTTGGAACTTTGGGTCTGTGTCGTCAGTGTATATCTATGTAACAATATATAAACTCTCTATTTATCTATCTATCTATACCTCTATCTCATATCCTTTTCTAATGCTCCTTGACATACGGGTATCAGCAGGAGGCTTGAGGGAGAGATTCAAGCGTCGTCGACATTCTATACCAATCCCTCTCCCTCTTCTCAACTCCCGAGTCTGCCCCCATCGCTTACATGTTGATTTAATTACATTCTTCCTCGGACGGTAAAAGATGAACCAGATGTGTTCTTGTCAACTGTCCAGGTTCCTATATCTTTTTTTTTTTTCTTTTTACTCCGTGGTGGGTATTAATTGCCCAAGTGAATAGAATTTAATGTCCATTTCCTTCGTCGTCAGGAAACAATTAAGCTTTAGAGCCAATTAATCCCTTGTGATTAAGAGCAGAAAAGAGAAAACTCACCTGCTGCTCAGCTGGAGAATCCTCCTCGCAATCTTTCTTTAGACTCCCCTTGGCGGCGGCTTCGCCAGCACAACACAAACATTAGCGGCTCTATTGCGGGCCAGGGGATCGTGCGCGAGGGTGTCGGACAAATGAGCATCGGGGCGTCGTGATCTTAGGATCCGCGCTTAGGTCAGAGGGTATCACATACTTTGTGTCAGACGACCTGATCCCTCTAATAACTGCTGATTGTTTCGTCGATACCCACACCCGAGCGCTGGTGATGGCCGCGGCGAACGACCCTTCATTTCACGAGTCTGTGGTTCATGACGGCCCGTATTTCTCTGGAGATCTTAATAGCAGCGGTTGACCCGGCCTTTACAGGACCCGATTCCCTTTAAGAGAAAGTGGAAAATCACCATGATCGACTATGGATTGAATAACGCGCCACTAATCGTTCAAGACAAACCCAGGAGACCCCAGATTAACCGCAGCATCAGAAGGAAAGTTCGAAAAAGACAAATGAAGGAAGGAATAGATGGGGGGGGGAAAAAAAAAGGCTTCTTCGACACATTTTCGAAGCTTCGCCGAGTCTCGTCGGCAATGACGAAGCTAAAGTCAGGAGATCGCTGACCCACAGGCACCACATAAGACTGCGGTGCACAGATGACCTCACGTGACCGAAGCCGGAGGCCAGGGGGTCAGATAAGACGCAGATCGCTGCTAAATTAGATAAATGACCTGGGAAAGTCGGTGTCGTTATTAGGATAAAAGATTACGTGAGGTGTGTGTGTGTGTGTGTGTGTGTGTGTTGTAAAGGTGTATGTGAGTGAGTTTGTGTTTATGTACACTGTGCCGTGTGTATATGTGAATTTTTCGAGTTTATTCCCATACGAGTGTTTGTGCGAGCTTCTATTTATGATATTCTTGTGTAAAAATGTATGTCCTTGTGTTCTTTGCTAAGGCTAATGGTGTTTGCATGTATATGTGCTCGTCTCTGTGTTAATACATGTTTATGTGTGTGTATAAATGTGTGCAAGAGAACATGCATTAACGTGTGTGCGCGCGTTGTATGTCTGTCTGTATGTATGTCTGAGTATATGTGTCTGTGTCATACATACTTATGCGTATCAAACGAAAAATTATGATCGCCAAGAGTCTATGTCTGTACGAGTATGAAAGGGTTAATGTAAGCATATCCATAACTGAATTGATGTGCATGTAGATATGAGAGTGCACATGGGTTCAACAGATATGCGTAAAAGAACAAGAGAATCACATATGAATGTATGTGAATTTTGTGTTTTTTGGCTACTATTACTTCCACTGTGTGTGCCTGTGTGTATCTATACTATAGACACATGTATATTGTGCTCTATACCTTTATAGTATATGTGAGGAACGCATATATATATATATATATATATATATATATATATATATATATATAAGAAAAAGATAACAGTTTCTTCCAAATACCCTTTTACGCTCTATCAATGAAACAATTTTTGTAACGCCAATTGAACATAAACAGAATCCACAGGTTTCAAGCGCGTCATAACATTTTAAATATACATGTAGACCGCAGATGAAAAGACGATAATACATCAAAATTTAAATGCCCTTAGCCGACACCTTCCCTGTCGAAGTCAACCCTATTTGTATCGAGTCCTTTATCGTTCACTCACTACTTCTCTCTATGTTCAGAATTCTATTTTCTTTTTTTTCCTCTCGATAGTATTTCGGAATCTTGTCGGCCAGTTCCAACGCCGTCTTCAGCTGGTATTTACGTCCCCAGCACTTGACTCAAGTGAGAGTTCCAGGGTGAGAGAGGCGAAGGAACAAGGGTCGTTCCTGTTAGTTCATCGGACTGCTTCGCTCTTCTGCCCAAAGCCACATTCCTTCTTTTTCCTTTTCCTTGTATATATATATCTTTCTTTCTTCGGTTTTCCTCCTACTCCTCGTCCTGCTCTCGCTCCTCTTCCTCTGCCCGCCCTCACTTGAAGTTGCAGTGTTTGTTTCTTTTCTCATATGAAAGCACTCTATACAATGGCAATCATTTCCATTGTGTTGTGCCACGCTTTCTTCCTTTTTCCTCCTCTTCCTCACTCCGTTCGTCTTTGTATCCGCCGCCACCTTCCCCCTCCCTCATGTAATAGTCTTGTGTGTCACGATCCATGCTGCTAGACGATGGCTCTACAATATCTTGTACTTTTGCAACACACATCCCTTCATTTGAAGATACATTTCTTTTGTTGTCTAACACACTTCCGTGAGAGCTCCAAGACAAGTCCGCATAGCTAATCCTTCTGTCTCTTATTCTTCAGTGAAAAGTCTCCTTGTTTCACCGTGTCTTCTGCGCTGAACAGTTTCCCAATGCAGATGTTATCCCCCATCATTCCCAACGTTTCTTCCTCGCTCTCTTCTTTCTCGATCTCATCTTCTTCCTCCTGTCTGAGCTACGCTTTCTTCCTCCTCGATCTCTTCCTGTTCCTTGATATCATCCTCTTCCTCCTGTCTTTCTCATGTTACACTTGACATCTTTGCATGTTACACTTGACATCTTTGTGCCCACACACAATCACAAGGAATGTCGTTTTCTTTAGCCAAGCCCTCTTCCTCCTCGATCTCTTCCTGTCCCTGGATCGTATCCTGTTCCTTCTCTCATTCACGTGTTACACTTGACAATGGCTGTTGCATATAGCAGCGAGGAGCACTTAGGTTAACAAATGCCAATGTAATGGCAAACGTTACGACACACTTCGTAAGTATAGGGATGATACAGGTGTGGAGTGATCATCCCTACGAGTCTTTTTGACAGTTAATGAAACTGGGTTCCATGTCGTGTTTTGTTTACTGAACAACCCCCCACCTCCGTGACAATAGCTTAAGATGATAGTGTTACGGATGAAGGCAGCTTTTAGAAAAGTCTTTAGGAAACCTTTAGATAACATGTAGTTGTACGCAGGTCTAACCACGACAAGAACATGTTCCTTCTGCTATAAATAGTTCGTCTCCTTGACTAGCTTGCTCTAGTATGCGCAGTGTATGTTCGGGGTCACGTCAATGCAGGGCATCGAAATGGCCGTATCATAGCTATCTGTTGATATACTAACAACCAATCACCTAGGAAACGAACTACTCAAACGTCCATTAGTATAAAAAAAATTTGTTGACATTATAAAGTTATACACAGACAAAATCTTGATAGTCATGTCATCCCTATTTCTGTTTGCAGACCTTTTGGCATATCTATCCAACACAGAGTTACATCTACGAAGTGTTTATCATTGCTTATTTCTATCTTGTTGTATAGTAACGCAGAAAGAAAGAATGAAAGATGAATGAAGAGGTAGAGGCCCCAACCTTGCCTTCCCGGGCTGAGCTAAGGCGCTATTGGTAAACAAGCCAGGTATCCATTTCATCGACGATCCCCAGGAGGAGGATGAACAGTATGGGTTGACTATGGACCGGCTGCCTTGAACTGGATTCGAGCATGTGCGATCTCGACTCCGCCCGTGAATGCGTCACGCTCGGCTGTGAGTGTTTGATTAAAGAACGCTAAAACACCACTTGGGGTCAACACATTCTAACAGTACCGAGATCATTTGGATACAAGGATGTAAATAGCGTGACAGTCCGAACAAGTGTGAATTCCCACAACAGCTGTTCCTCCAGGTGTGTCTTCTCCAGATCTACACACACACACACACACACACACTCTTCATCCATAACAACACCCTCCACGTCTACAAGTCTCCCTGAGGAGGGAGGGAGTGTGGATAAAGAAATTATGGAGGGAGGGAGTGTGGATAGAGAAATTATGGAGGGAGGGAGTGTGGATGGAGAAATTATGGAGGGAGGGAGTGTGGATGGAGAAATTATGGAGGGAGGGAGTGTGGATAGAGAAATTATTTAGGGAGGGAGTGTGGATGGTGAAATTATGGAGGGAGGGAGTGTGGATGGAGAAATTATGGAGGGAGGGAGTGTGGATGGAGAAATTATGGAGGGAGGGAGTGTGGATGGAGAAATTATGGAGGGAGGGAGTGTGGATGGAGAAATTATGGAGGGAGGGAGTGTGGATGGAGAAATTATGGAGGGAGGGAGTGTGGATGGTGAAATTATGGAGGGAGGGAGTGTGGATGGAGAAATTATGGAGGGAGGGAGTGTGGATGGAGAAATTATGGAGGGAGGGAGTGTGGATGGAGAAATTATGGAGGGAGGGAGTGTGGATGGAGAAATTATGGAGGGAGGGAGTGTGGATGGTGAAATTATGGAGGGAGGGAGTGTGGATGGTGAAATTATGGAGGGAGGGAGTGTGGATGGAGAAATTATGGAGGGAGGGAGTGTGGATGGAGAAATTATGGAGGGAGGGAGTGTGGATGGTGAAATTATGGAGGGAGGGAGTGTGGATGGAGAAATTATGGAGGGAGGGAGTGTGGATGGAGAAATTATGGAGGGAGGGAGTGTGGATGGTGAAATTATGGAGGGAGGGAGTGTGGATGGTGAAATTATGGAGGGAGGGAGTGTGGATGGTGAAATTATGGAGGGAGGGAGTGTGGATGGTGAAATTATGGAGGGAGGGAGTGTGGATGGTGAAATTATGGAGGGAGGGAGTGTGGATGGTGAAATTATGGAGGGAGGGAGTGTGGATGGAGAAATTATGGAGGGAGGGAGTGTGGATGGTGAAATTATGGAGGGAGGGAGTGTGGATGGTGAAATTATGGAGGGAGGGAGTGTGGATGGTGAAATTATGGAGGGAGGGAGTGTGGATGGTGAAATTATGGAGGGAGGGAGTGTGGATGGAGAAATTATGGAGGGAGGGAGTGTGGATGGAGAAATTATGGAGGGAGGGAGTGTGGATGGTGAAATTATGGAGGGAGGGAGTGTGGATGGAGAAATTATGGAGGGAGGGAGTGTGGATGGAGAAATTATGGAGGGAGGGAGTGTGGATGGAGAAATTATGGAGGGAGGGAGTGTGGATGGAGAAATTATGGAGGGAGGGAGTGTGGATGGTGAAATTATGGAGGGAGGGAGTGTGGATGGTGAAATTATGGAGGGAGGGAGTGTGGATGGAGAAATTATGGAGGGAGGGAGTGTGGATGGAGAAATTATGGAGGGAGGGAGTGTGGATGGAGAAATTATGGAGGGAGGGAGTGTGGATGGAGAAATTATGGAGGGAGGGAGTGTGGATGGAGAAATTATGGAGGGAGGGAGTGTGGATGGAGAAATTATGGAGGGAGGGAGTGTGGATGGAGAAATTATGGAGGGAGGGAGTGTGGATGGTGAAATTATGGAGGGAGGGAGTGTGGATGGAGAAATTATGGAGGGAGGGAGTGTGGATGGTGAAATTATGGAGGGAGGGAGTGTGGATGGAGAAATTATGGAGGGAGGGAGTGTGGATGGTGAAATTATGGAGGGAGGGAGTGTGGATGGAGAAATTATGGAGGGAGGGAGTGTGGATGGTGAAATTATGGAGGGAGGGAGTGTGGATGGAGAAATTATGGAGGGAGGGAGTGTGGATGGTGAAATTATGGAGGGAGGGAGTGTGGATGGTGAAATTATGGAGGGAGGGAGTGTGGATGGAGAAATTATGGAGGGAGGGAGTGTGGATGGTGAAATTATGGAGGGAGGGAGTGTGGATGGTGAAATTATGGAGGGAGGGAGTGTGGATGGTGAAATTATGGAGGGAGGGAGTGTGGATGGAGAAATTATGGAGGGAGGGAGTGTGGATAGAGAAAAAAAAAAAAAAGGTGTAGACGGGTTTTTAGGTGAAACTAGAATGAGAAATGCTAGTAACATTCCATGGATAATGGACTCTGTTATGTTTCTAGCCTAGGTATGAGGCATTGCTGGTGGGATTCCATGGAACCGATGATTAGAACTGGCGGATTCCATCTTAATCAATCTCAATGTAGTGCTCAGCGCTCCGAGACTTGACCGGGGGAGCATTTGAGAATAATAAGTGAAGGACAGACTCCTGTTTCATTCCGGGATTGATAGACGACAGAAGTACTTGTTCGTATACAAACTGTCTACTGGTAAATACTATAATAGCATTGAAGTGTATGGATAAGGACAAATTCAGGGAACCGTTCACATTCTATACAAGGCCAAAGTTAGAAATTTGGCCACCACACCGGAGATAGAGAGACCTTAGCCTCTAACCACTGTGGAAACGAGATGAGTGTGAGACGACCTAGTCACAACTTCAAACCAGTTTGATAAACGTGGACAGTAAACAGTTCTTTTAAAGATATAAATGACTAAAAAATGCAAAGTTTCAGCTATACTGAAGCACACTAGGGCAAAATAGGAGACTATACATTCTCGTGAAAACGGAGTGTGTCACAGAGAGAATATGACATTAAGCACCCCGGAATCAGAGAGAGAGAGAGAGAGAGAGAGAGAGAGAGAGAGAGAGAGAGGAGACTGATACACCATAATTACAAGATCTTCACTTCACAAATATTAGGGACATTGAAAATACCTTATATGATGCATCAGTCAAAAAAAATATCTTGTAATGCTTAACGGTAATTATATGGTGGACGAGGACATATAGAGAGCAAGGATGAAACCAGAGTCAAAGAGGAGATATGTTTGTAGAACTACAGAACTTATCCATTTCTAGGGTAAATCACCAGACGACGTTCAGGTGCCAGGAGCCAGGGTGCACTGTGATAGAAAGGTCTTGAGAAACTTAATAGTTGAGGAGCGGGAACATAGTTGCCTTAAGCCTCAGATGCAGAGGAATAGTTAAGAAAGCGGAAAAGGGTGTCGAAAATCGAGGGAGCTTAACGAAATAAGGTGGTTTAAAGACAGCACTCTCGTTAGTCAGCATCTGTACAGTATACGAGATCAAGGGAAGAGTAGAACAGGATAAGGAACGGGAGACCAAAAACACTGAGAAAAATATTTTAGGCGATACAGACGATTATCCAAAATGTTTCCATATATTCATCAGGAGTCATGTTTATGCTATAGAGCAATTAATCAGGCCCAGGGATTCGGAAGGAGGAGTTAAAGAGGATGATGTCAAACTATACGAGAAAACGAATCAAGTGCAAAAGTAAGTGCGTGTGTGTGTGTGTGTGTGTGTGTGTGTGTCTTCTTGTTTAGATGTTTAGAAAAGACAAACAGAATACCAAAGGGTCTTAATCCATATAAGACTAATGATCCCAAAGAAATTTCTTCATATTTACTGAAGAAGTGTGTAGATGCGTTTGACTTGTAAATGTTCAAGTTATTATTGATAAGATGTGGCCTCACGATTGTAGAACTCCCTCCCAGTACGGTGAAAACAAGTGCTTACACTCTCACATAAGGGTTAAGACGCCGGGCAACACAAGGGTAAAAGTCTCACAGTAACACGTAAGTAATCACGAATATTGATCAAACACACACACGCACAAATAAACAGTCAAAACACAGATCTATAAACGGCTTGTAAGTATGATGGATCTAAATCCAGATATCTTAAAAAGGAAAGAACTGATCTTGCAAAAATTCATCCACCAGAAAGCACACGTCTTGAGAGAGAGAGAGAGAGAGAGAGAGAGAGAGAGAGAGAGAGAAATTAAAAAAGATAATCTGAAATACTTACAGACACAAGCAACACCTACACGAATTCTTTTCCAAGCCTTAGTTGTCGAGAGAGAGAGAGGGTTCAAAAAAAAAATGTCCACTTTGGAAAAATGGAAAGAGACATGATTTCTTTTATGATAGAGGAGGACAAGTGCAGCAGAGACCTCCAAAAGTACCAAAAAAAAAAAAAAAGACGTTCGTAAATCTTGAAAAGTCAAGAGGATGACGAACACGCAGCGGTCTATAATGTGGCAGGAATGTTTATGATGGAGAGCAGGAACAGATAACCATCTGGCCAGCTGGCGATGGGCGCCCTGATAGCGAGCCAGGCTCAGTTGGCCGGAATCTGCAAGTTCCTCCGCCAGTAATGGATGTTTTGGGAGACGTTCCTCTGGGCTGACCCCAGCACCCTGACACCGTCTTCGTCTCGTCTCTCTCTCTCTCTCTCTCTCTCTCTCTCTCTCTCTCTCTCTCTCTCTCTCTCTCTCTCTCTCTCTATCTATCTATCTATCTTTCCTTTTTTAATCTTACGTTTCTCTCCCACTCACTACATTTCTCTTTTCTCTCCTTTTCCGTTCTTAATCTTACGCTTCTCTCCCACTCATTTCATTCCCCCTTTTTTTTCCCTCTCGCATTTCTCCATCTCCTCCTCCTCCTCCTCCTCCTTTATCATCATTTTTCCCCCTCTTCATATTCTTCCTCGTACTGGACGCTCCTTCACTCACTCAGGGAAGAATCTCCTCAAACACTCAAAAAAAATCTTCCTGAAGAGAACCTGGTCTCAGTACGAGCTCATGCTTTCAAGCAAGCGGCCATCGAACGCCACCACTCTCCCCCAAAACTCACCCAAAGCAAGCAACTCCTGACTGGAGAGGAATGTAACAAAGGCATCATTACTTTTCCTGATTAGTGAGTTTGATTTATGGGTCTCTTTCCAGAATTTGCGTATGAATATATCTGAAACCAGTTCCCTTCACCCCCCGACCCAGACACTCCCGACCGAGTTCTAATTTCGATGCGGATCTTTGGAATATCAGTTGATAATACGCTAAAGTGGACAGTAGACGTATCCAAACTGGCTCTCGCATTTTTTCATTAGTCTCTCTTGGTGTTATACTAACGTATATCTGGTCATAGGTGACTAATGTGTGGATGAGACTCACACACAACTGTTTTTCAAAGATTATTTCAGTATATATATATATATATATATATATATATATATATATATATATATATATATATATATAACAAAAGATCACAATTAAGCGGGTGATCAAGCAAATTCCTTCTAATACACGGGGAAAAGAAAAACATAATTTCCCAAGTGCACTTTCTTGTAATAATCACATCATCAGGGAGATACAAGAAAGAAATATAGCGGTCTGTTGATAAACAAGGAAGAGACGTAGCTAGGACGTCATCTGGTAAACAAGCGACTGTAAAATTATTACTAGAAGGGAGAAGTGAAAAAGGTGCTTGATGTCAAGGGAAGCTTTGGGTTTAACTCTACAAAATGATTTCTTTGCCAACTTGAGGGATTCCGCAATGAAAGATCTACGGTACTTTAACTTGAACACTTCGGGTACACAGACACTACTTATCTTGTCAAATTGATTAAAGATGCAACGCAATGTATGAAGAACCAAAAAAAAGGAATGGTTCAAATTTTGAAACATTATAGATGAGAACGGGAGCGTAATCAATATCTTGATCTGGTGCTCCAAGTTCCAATGAAGTTCGTGCGTTGTGATATAGTTAGTAGGGGTCCAAGTCGGTGGCTCAGCTGGTATGGGTATTGCCTCAGGTGTCTCTGTACCTGAGGATATCGCCTGAGGATAGAGAATGGGGTCATCTGGGGGTGTAGTCGAGGAAAATTGTGGAGGTGTCCTAGCTGGTCCTGTAATCTGATAACTTTTGAGATCTTAGTCTCTTGTCTATATGACTCCTGTTGTCTATAAACGTGCAGGACAGTGGAAATGTTTCATCATCGTGTTTTCAGTAAGATGCTGGCAAGTGAGATGTACGTATATCGTCACTGCGTATGTAGTTTGGGACCTCCATTTTCAAGATGGAGTGCTTAAGCGTCGTCTGAGTGCCGCAGTGGTCATAGCGAAATATCTCACGTTATTTTGGTTTACAATTCTCAATTAGGCAGAAGGTCCCGTGAAGAACAAGTACACTGGTAGACTTTAGAGGGTTAGTGTTCTTTGTGAGGTTTGTCATGATGTAGTTGTTTGTCATGATGTAGTTGCTTGTCATGATGTAGCAAGTAGTTGTTTTCGTGCTCTTGTCGTAAACGATGAAGTTGAGACGATCTTCAGGTGTGTTTCAGGTCAACGCTCTTGTATGTAGTCTCTCTTTACGATTCGCGTGTCTGTCCAGTAAGCAGAAGACATTTGTGTGTTTGTTTGCTAGATACAGGTAACTAGTATCGAATCTAGAGAAACAAAACTGTTTCTATTGGTGATTTTCTTAGAAAAATCATTTAATGGTATTTGCTTGACACTGGTTATTCTTGATAAAGATGTATCATGATGAAAAATTCTTATAAGCAATACTTAGGAAGGCTTTCATAATGTTTAATCTGTACCTCTCTGGGCACTTACTTCCAGCGTTCAGATAACCGCACAAATCAATAGACATATAGCGAACACTTGTATGATCTTCACCGATACGAGTCCGGCTGGAGGTCTACATCAAAGAACGGGATCTTCATATCCAACCTACAAGTGAATATCAGAACAGATGTCTCCTATGTTTCCGTTGTATTTTCTGCTGCTCTCCTTTCCTTCTGACGACATACGATGTCATCAACGCATCGGCAGTGCGTAGTCGGACGGTTAGGTTCGTCTTGCAGCACTTGATTTTCAACATGATACATGTAGAAGTCAGCGTAAACTTGGGACTAGTGGAGAGCCCATGGTGATTCATACTGCCTGATGATGGAGCTTCCCATCTGGGCTGTGGAATGGGGCTTGGGTGATACATTCACACATCAGGCCTTCTGGTATGGTTCTGAGAATCTTGGATGCTGACTCTAATGGGCGATTATACACATTGTTGGATAACCCTGATGGGTAATTATAGACACTGTAGAGTATTTCAACAGCCGGTTCCGCTGGAAGATCAGTAAGTACACTCTCTGCATCTAGTGAGGCCAAGAGTTCATCAGAAGGTCGAGTACTACGGAGAAGGTCGATAAATGCATGAGTTTATCGTTGAAAGTACGTGGTAGGAATGGTAGGAATGTAGGGAGTAATCTGTTTAGCTCGCTTGTATGTGGGTGCAGTGACCTGGGAAATCATGAGGCGGGTAGGAAGGCTGGTCTTATGTCGGTATCTTGACCCGGAATATAGGTATACATGACCCGGGATGTAGTTATACATGACCCGGAATGTAAATATACATAACACGGAATTTATCGTCATGTAATGAGGGTAAAGTGTTGACATAATCAGCTCCAACATCAGTAGATACGTTTCTTGTCCTTTTTACTTCAGGGTTTCAGTAAGATGAGAGCTAATGCTGATGTGATTCTTCCAGTTTGAGCCGTTATCTTCAACGACACCAAGAAGTTTCAAGTCTCCGGAGGATGTCAGAACCTAGTGTGATGTCAAGGGACAGGATGTTGTCTGTACTCAGGGTGATGTGCGTGATCACAGTCTTGTTGTAGTTGATGGCGGCCTCGTTGGCCGTAGTCCACTCCTGAAGGTTGTTGGTAGTGAGCTGAAGGGCACTGAAGTCAGGTGTGTGTGTGTGTGTGTGTGTGTGTGTGTGTGTGTGTGTGTGTGTGTGTGTGTGTAGTAGGAAAATTGTACTTTGATTTCAGTCTAATGTAAAGGATAGGATGAATGAGTTGGAAATGAAGTGTTTGAGGACATTATGTGGTGTGGGGAGGGTTGATCAAATAAGAAACTATAGAGTAAGAGAGAGGTGGAGTAATAAGATGATGTGTGAGAGAGATGGAGTGTGTGCTGAAATGGTCTGAACATATGGAGAGGGTGATTAAGAGCGTATGCATGTCAGAAATACAGGGATCAAAGAAAAAGGGAAAAATCAAAACGGATTGGAAGTATTAAGGACAAGAGAACATCAAAAGAGGTGGGAGGTTGGAGTGCAAAATGCTTGGAGTCTAAACGTACAGGAGGGTGCGAGACGTGCAAAGGATAGAACTAAAATGGAGCGCTATGGTTTACAGAGGACAACGAGCTGTCATTGAGCTGAACCAGGGCGTATGAAGCGGTTGGGGGAATAAAGACCGCGGGAAAGGTGTGTGTGGGGCCTGGTTGTTGTAGATAGGGGTTCAGGGGCTCTGGTTTCTGTCAATTATACACAACAGCTTAGGGAGAGGATGTGCGAGAATAAGGCCATCTTTCCATTTGCACCTGGCGTTACCTCGCTAACTCGGGGTATGGCAAACATAGATGCAAAAAAGAAAAGGAAAAAGATGATAGAAATAAAAATGACAATAAAATGATAACGTAATCTGTGTTGATAACAGTGATGATGATTATAACAATAATGCTCTTAAGGCAATGTTTATGATAAGATAATGATACATGTGATAAAGATTATAAAGGTAACGATGGTACTGTAATATTGATGATGATAATCATACTTTGTCAGCCAATACAGACAATCTTCAGGTTGTAGATAACAGACATCTAGCGAGTGATAAATGGAGTGAGGAAATGAATATGGATAGTGGGTCGTGGCCGTGAACTGTGGGAATGGGAGGTAAGTGTGTGGGTGACAGACGTGGGTAATGGATACTGATGATGTGGATAATTGGTAGGCGAGGGTGATGAAAAGTGGTGTAATCGTGAGGTTAGGAGAGGCAAATGGGTGTACATGTTGATAGTAAGTGTGTAGTGAATATATATGATACACATGGATGATGGACGTTAACTATTTTTTTGATCGAGGTGTCTTCTATATCAACCTGATCAACCAGACTGTTCGTGGTAGGAGCGCTCCAGCGTATGGTCACTATTTGTATGCTCTGTTCAACACACTGATAAGAGTACTTTTGTGTTTTGCTAAATACAATTTTAGGGGTACCTTTGAATTCTCGGACTTTCTTTGTTATGAGGCTGAGCTAACATATATATATATATATATATATATATATATATATATATATATTGGTCCTAGGCGCATATAATGAGCGGAGGTAATGGCTGAAGGCACCGCGATGGTGGTGGTAATAGTTGGTAGATGTGGATGGTGGTAATAGTTGGTAATGTGGATGGTGGCAATAATTGGTAGATGTGGATGGTGGCAATAATTGGTAGATGTGGATGGTGGTCGTGATTGTTAAGCCTCTATGGTGGTTGTAGATGTTGGCTGGTGATGAGTGTCAGTGGTCCAGTGGGTGACATGCCAATGAAAAGTGGCGATAGGTGGCGGACAGAGGTAGCTATTGATATTGGTTGATGTGATTTGATGATAGTCATGGATGGATGGATGGGTGGTATGCATAGGTGAAGGGCGTGGACGGAGACTGTGTGAGATGGAGGTCTAGGTGGCGAGGCTGGTCTGGTCTGTGTACACGTTGGAGGTAGAGGGAGACATGGATGGTGAAAGTCGGTGGTGGGTGTGAGTGGACGGCCTGGATGATGTGCGGGTGAGGCAGGCATGAACGTGGATACAGTCCCTCAACACGGACTGTAAGTGAGAGGATTAAAGGTATAAATGATCAAGATGGCTGTAGGCCATGGGTGTGGATGATATGGATGGTTGGATGCAATGAGGGACGAAATGTAGAGGCGATTAGTAGTAGATGACCATGGTGGGAGTGGATGATGGGTGTAAAAGGATGGCTCTAAGTGCACCCCTGGTGCTTTGGGACGGCAATAAAGTCCTGGTTCAATCCTGATTTCCTCTCAGATAAATGCAGAAGAACTGTAGTTAAGATAATGTCTTATTGACCCGCAATCAAACTACTATACGTCATCTGTGGTGAGATAATCATAATCTTCCCGGCTGCTCTAAGGTGTCGACAATAATATCAGTTATTGATTCCACAAATGGATTGCCCAAGCTAAACTGACGCGGCGAAAGGCGACACGAAACACACACACACACACACCACACACACTCATGATCGCCAGTTTCCGATGATGACTTCCGTGGATACGCAGACGGGTAGACTAACCATGGCAACGGTGATGCCACCAACTGAACCTCACTTTGTTTTAAACATATGTTTCGACTCCATATATCCCAGCAGAAATGACAGCCCACCTCATCATCTTTGGACGAAGCTATTGTCCAATGAGAACTCTCCGTTCTTCGTAAGTAACATGTAATAGAGATAAATGTATACAGTCACAATAAACTTAACACAAAGGTGAAATATGTTAGCCAGGCGTAGTGTTACAGATCGCAGGATAAGAATATCACCAGTTTTAACAGGATATACTGGGACAGCTTTACGTTTGCCTGTAGCAATAGAACAGAGCCAGCGGGCGGATGTGTGTGCCTGAGACAGTTTATCGCCCTGGTGTAACATGTTATTGTTACTATTGGTAGATTGTAATCTGGGACTGGACGACACAGGGTCATAAAATTGGTCGATAGGGGATTTAGAATATCTGAAATTCGGGTTATTGATGTTTCCGTATTAGTCCAATATATTCATAAGGAAATTAATACCGTAGGAGATAAATTGTATGAAATTATTCGCATCTGTTATTACTATCATTGCATTATCTTTTTTTTCGATACTAATTATGTACTAAATTGTCGCAAAATCTTATCGTAACGGACGAAGGGGTTGAATGAGAACACCCCTCCACCCTGGGTTGAACCGAGTCGTATAGAGAGGATCAGCAGACCACACAATGACGACGCTATGGGTGTGCAGCCACTCCCCGACGGCGCCGCCCTTAAGAATATCCACAGCGTCGCTGTCCTCGCCTGTTACAGTGCCCTCCCTCCTGGCCTAGCCCGCCCTTCCGTCGCTGGTGCTCGTGCTCTTACAGCCAGTGGGTGTGGGACGCAGGAAGCTGCTGGGGATCTCTGACATCTGCCCGATGGTTATCTTCCTTGTTATCTCCGCTGCTGAGAGGGCTGGCTGCGTCGGGCTGTCATGCAACCAGACGCGGAGATCGCTAATGACCGAGGCCGCTGCACCGTCGCCGCATGCCTGCGGTGCTGGCGTGTCTTGCAGGACCACGAGAAGGCACCCGTAGGTGAGATGGAATCGGGAGAGGAGAGAGAGAGAGAGAGAGAGAGAGAGAGAGAGAGAGAGAGAGAGAGAGAGAGGAGGGCACCTCGTTGTCTTCAGGAGCTCTTTGCAACTTAAGAAAGACTTATAGATAACTTTAAAGTTATCTATCTATCTATCTATCTATCTATCTATATATATATATATATATATATATATATATATATATATATATATATATATGGCTCATTAGGACTGCAAATGAATCTTAAGTCTTGTGGTGTCCAGGACTTAATGAATGAATCAATCAGAAAGATTTAAAGGACGTGGCTTAACCCAAAGTTCAGAACGAGCTTCCCCCAGGTCCCTCAAGATGACCAGATCCATAGGAAGGTGATATTGCCGACTTTGCGCTTGGGAGGAAACGTCGTCCTCAAGTTCTCAAAGGCAATTTACAGCTATGGCGTTCATGAATATAAATCTCCTCCTACACAAGGGAAAAAAGTTTGTGCCAGACGTCGCCTGCGAGCCACTTAGTAATGATTTACGGTGGATGTGCTTCAAGACCAGCAGTTCTCTAGTCTATAGTCGAGGCGCCCAAACTTGGCCACGGGCTCTGCCAGCAAGCTCTCAGCCCCGTCGAAACCCACTCGTATTCTCTGACTGGTTCACATACGATGAGTACTCGTGTCATCTAGGTCAGTTCGTAATGAATTCTTTTATCATTCTCATATACATATATTTAGACATATTCGCCATTTCCCGCGTTAGCAAGGTAGCGTTAAGAACAAAGGAATGAGCTTGAAAGGGAATATCCTCACTTGGCCCTCTTCCCTGTTCCTTCTTTTGGAAAATTAAAAAAACGGGAGGGGATATATATATATATATATATATATATATATATATGAATAGCTTCTCGTGAGATCACGTAGCCCTTTATTCCACACAGCTCGAATTCACTCGTGTTATTCATGAATGACAAGACTTAATAAAAGAAATACGAGATATTTGAGGAAAAAGATGGTCCATCCTTTTCAATGAGAGATTGTTTCACAACAGCTTTCAAGAAAGCGGATATGGTGGTAGTTAAGGAACTCTACAGAGGCCACATCGTCCCTGGTTTTTGTACGTAACCCAACCCATACCAGCAAGGCCAGCTTGATGAAGTAATTAACCTTAACAAGGCAGTAGCGACGACTTCCTGCACGGACCAATAACCTCAACAGTCTTATACATAAAGTTAGGAGGTGTGTTAAAGCACTGGTTTATTGATGCAGCGTAAAGCTAAATTAGCTCATCTTGAACTTAGCGAAACGTGAAATCCTGTAAAAGTGAGATACTGAGGGAAGGAAAAAGAGACACACCTGTGTATTAGCGAGACACTAAAGGAAGAATAAAAAAGATACCCTTACATATCTAACCTCTTACGATATGTCAAGATACATGACGAAATGTGTAAGAACTCAACGGAAGATTCGTCGTCTTTAAATCAGCACCGCCACGTCTACAGAATGATTATAGATGATTCTCAAAAGACTCGAGATGAAACGCCATTCCCTGGGCAAAGCGTCTGTAACATGATTGTTACGTGTAATCAAGTATAGGACAAAAGTACAGGTTGGGTGTCATAAGACCGTAGCCTTTGACGTTTCAAGTCAGAGGGAAGAAGAAAAAGGGACAAAAGATATTTCAAGATTTCTTACAGTTTACCAAACGTCTGGCGCAGGTATTGGTAATGGTACTACCATATTATTTGCCTGTTCGAAGCAGTGAAACGAAACCATGTTCGAATTCTTCAGGGGGTAATGTTTGAATTCTTAAGGGTGAGGGGAGGGCTATGCTTGAATTCTTCAGTGGTTGTTATGTTCGAATTCTTCAAGGGTTGTTATGCTTGAATTCTCCAGGGGTTATGTCACACCAACAACACTGGGTTACCATACCACACAGATTACTGTAATAGATAATGTTTACCCGCCGTCAGTGGATATACCTGACAAGCAATAACGAGAGCTGAAAGCAAGCAAAAGCACATCGAATTCATTCCTACGGATATTTGAGTCTTTACTCATCCCTCCGTGTATATTCAAGCGTGTAAATGATTGCGTGTGTAAATGATTTAAGAATGTTGTTATGCATGCAGCAGCTGAATCGATTTTGGAGCCTGTGGGAATGTGCCTCTGTACTGCTAAAGAGCCAAAATTGTCTTTTCTTTTTTCTACTGTCACAGACTAAGTGCATTACATTAGCGCATCCGGCGGGACTAGGAAAAGGATATATATTATTGTAGTGGATTTTGCACTTTCGAATATGAATTTGCTACTCCATTCGACACGACAGCTACAAGCCACTCTCCCACATTTTTATCTTTGTATAGCAGAGTTATCTTAAATACTCATCTTCTCTCATATTAATTCATTTTTTATTCAAATTTCTATTTGGTTATCTCTCACTTTAGAACTCGTTATCTTAGACCGCTTGTGATAGCAAGCCGTCGGTAGTAAAATGATGCTTCACGAAAGGGTAAGTGAATCTTGCCACAGCGACTCCGCCACTGTGGTACCACAGAGAGACAAAGGGAGGCGCGCCTGCGCCTCTCTCTCTCTCCCTCCCTCCCTCTCAGGTGATGGGCCTGCAAACGACGAGACGATACAGCCGCCATCCAGCGCGACTGGGCCTCTCTATATCAAACAACGCTCGGGTAACGGCCTCCATTTCGCCCGTTCATTAAGGCAGGTTGTAGATCCGTACAAAATCTAGATGATAAAGTCTCCCTCCCTCCCTCCCGATAGTTAACTGATCCCACCACACCTGACGAACAGAGGATTTAGTGCCCTTGTTTCCGCTGTGGCGAGGGGATGGCCGGCAGCTGACACCTTAAAACATCAGCATAAAAAAAAAAAAAACCTTAAAAGTACGGATCCCATATGCTTTTTTTTTTCTCTCTCTCACCGTTTCTAATGGATCGTCGTGTTTTTTCCTCCCCCTTATACAACAGGAAGTACATTTGAGTTTTTATTGTCGTGTGTAAAAGAGATCCCATCGGGAGATACTATGTGGAGTGGCCCTTGGGAGGTGGGTAAAGCCGGCGGAGGAGGAGGTTACCAGCGTATTTTACACATGAAGAAAAGTATTCCATGAATCATGTTCATCAAACCGTGGAAGCATAGGAGTGTGTGTCGGTATGTCGGATATGTTCAGTTATCTTCATCTGACATTTATAGAAATATATCACTTAATTTTCCTTCATCTGCTTTTTCTTCATCAGTAACTCTTAAGCTCATATATATATATATATATATATATATATATATATATATATATATATATATATATATATATATATATATATATATATCTTTTTTCTTTCAAACTATTCGCCATTTCCCGCGTTAGCGAGGTAGCGTTAAGAACAGAGGACTGGACCTTTTTTGGAATATCCTCACCTGGCCCCCTCTGTTCCTTCTTTTGGAAAATTAAAAAAAAAAACGAGAGGGGAGGATTTCCAGCCCCCCGCCCCCTCCCCTTTTAGTCGCCTTCTACGACACGCAGGGAATAGTGGGAAGTATTCTTAATCCCCTATCCCCAGGGATAACATATATATATATATATATATATATATATATATATATATATATATATATATATATATATACATATATATATACATATATATATATATATATATATATATATATATATACATATATATATATATATATATATATACATATATATATATATATATATATATATATATACATATATATATATATATATATATATATATATATATATATATATATATATGTTTTCTTCCTTCGTCTTCCTCTTCAATTCCTTTTTATGCTCTACGTCATCATTTACTGCTGTGCCAATCTTCAGTCAGTCTCTAACTCCTATCATCCACAGCAGTTGTTAGTCGTATATGCATTCCTCTTTTCTCATTCCCTCACATTCGCACTCACCATCTAACCATACCAGTGGTGCATCTATTTCTCTTGCCTCTTTCCCTCACGCTCTCACTCACCCTTTCTACCCATACCAGCGGTGCATCTATTCCTCTTGCCTCATTGCCTCACACCCCCACTGATCCTACACCCATTTCTACCCATACCAGTCGCACCCTTGCAAACAGTGTCAAATCTGCTTCTTTCCTTGTTTTCCTCTCTCTAGCCTGCCTCATACGCTTCCCATGAGTCGGTTCTGTCTTTATTCAACACCAACAAAGTTGCTTTCCTCACTCGACCGAAATGACTCCCTCAGTTGTTTTCTCTTATCTACACCCATCACCCTTCCCATCTCCTATCACCACCATCAACAAGCCAACTTAGCCAACTTAGTTCCCATCCCCTCAGCAACCCCAAACTTAAACATTTGCTCACTCGGTACTCTTGGGTTATCTGGAATCACCATCCATCTTTTCATTCGTCTCCGATCCTGAAATGTACCTTCTTTCTCAGTCTCTCCTGAGCTCAGCACCATATACACCACCGCTCACCCTCTCAGTGTTCCCCACTCCCTGACCCACCTGCCTGCTTCCCTCCCCTCCCCCCAACACTCCTCCTCGCCGCCTTACGACTCTCCCAAGCTCACACTTGACGTGGCATTTGATTTATTCACCAATCTGATCTCCAACAATCTGTCAGCATCCTTTATCAGGGTCGAGCATCTGCCATCTGATCGCGGCGATACATCAGCGCCGGTCCTGCCCCTCGTCCGCCTGACACCACTCATTAAAAACTGGTGTACGGTATGTGTGGCTCGAGCACTACGTTTCTCCCCTGAGCTGGCTACGTGTCCACTCCATGTCCACTCCTTGTTCGTGCCTGTTCCTTGTCTGTGTCCCTTCCGTATCGCCTCCGTCTCATCCATACCTAGGGTGACCCACTGGACCTAAAAGGTGCATCGAACCACACCCAGGGTAGATCCCCGCTCTCAGGGTTGTCTGTCGTACTTAGGATAGACCAACCCCATCCAAAATGGACCACCAATCCTGGCAGGGTTGCCATGCTTATGGTAGACCATCGCATCTCCGGTGGGCCATCTCACCTAAGATGGACAATCACACTCAAAGTAAACCATCACACATAGGCGGGCCATCAACTTCGAGTTTCTTCACCACATTCATATAACAGCCTACATCATTTCTCCTCCGGTGGACAACCATAGGTGTACCAAGTCAACCAAGATAAGCCACTTTCTCCAGATAGGCCAACCTCTCCAGACTGGTCTGGCATACTCCAGAAAGATCACTGGAAGGGTGAGCCAACACACGAAGGGGAGAACATGACACCAAGGGTGAACCACGTCATCCTATGTAGCTACATAACCTAGGATGAACTACACACGGTGGACAGAGCTCAACATATAAACTACGACACCCAGGGTGAATTAGTGTCTTCAGGATGATCCGCTACTTTAAGGGTACGTCAGTATAACCCATGGTGGAGCAACGCTCTCAACTCCGCCACATCAAGTTAGGACCAACATACTGCGGAAGGACCCTTTCATCCATCGCCCACTATCACTGCACCCAGAGTAGAAATGGCACCTGATGTGGGACCTAGTGATCGGAATGAGCCATCAACATTAGGCGGAACCACATCAGCTACAGTGGACCAAAACAACAAGGGCGGAACATTACCCATGATGGACCATCACACTGCATGGTGGAAGGTTCCAGCCTCCGCTTCAGTCCACTTTAGTCGCTCTCTACATCACGCAGGGAACATGGAGCTAGAATTCCTCCTTCCCTCTTCGTATATCAACGAGTTTCGTGCAAAATTCTCACTGCGCATTTCATTAATGTTATGGGACTTTTACCTCGAGATTGATCAATAAACGCTCAGGGTAACACAAATGTCTTAAACATTTCAATGATATATCTGTTCTCTTTCTCCAAGTACTCATCACTGCATAATTTGGTTGACCTAGAAATGATTCTAGTGATTACTCGTTGTGGAACAAAAGAAAATGAAGAGACTCATTCTTATCGGTGGGTTTTACAGTACACTGAGAACTTTGCACCCCGGTCAGACATCCCACTGAACGTGTCTTAAAACATCTGACCGTTTAGGCTCCAATTTGGTCTCTTTTCTCCTTGTTCTCCACTTCTATCCACAAATCCTGTGTCAACCTTTTATCACCCATTTTCTCCATATGTTCAAACTATTTTAACACATCCTCTTCAAAACTCTCAGCCACACTTCTTATCACGACAACTTTCTCTTACCCTTTTATGATATAATCAAACGACCTCACACCACTTCTTGTCTGCAGACATTTCATTTCCAACACATGCAACCACACCTGCATTTTTTCAAACACACACATTTCCTCTCTCCCAGATAACGCCATTTCTTTCCACACATTTCTCAATACTTCCACAGCCTTCGCCCCCTTCATCCTCTCTGTGAATGATTTCCGCATCTATGGCTCCATTCGCTGCCATGTCCAGTCTTAGGTATCTAAAACACTTCACCTACATATTTTCTCCACTGAAACTCGTACCCGAACTAGCCTTCTCCACCGCTAGACTTAATAATAACCTTGCATTTATCCATATTTCCTCTCAACTTTCTTTCACACACTCTCCCAAACTCAGTCACCAACTTCTGCAGTTTCTCATTTGCATCTGCCACCAGTGATGTATCATCTGCAAACAACAGCTGACTCCATTTCCTAGGTCTCCCCTCACGCTCCTTTCTCCAAGACCTCTTCACCACCCCATTCATCAACAAATCAACAGCCATGGGGACGTTACACACCCCTGCCTCACACCAAGGAACACACCTGGAACAACTTAGCCACTTCCTCTCTTCCTACTCGCACACACTCTTTACACTCTTGATCAATACTTCTCATTCACTTTCTCCACATTCATAAATGCCGCATACTAATCATTCCGCTTCTCTAAGTATTTTCCTCACACATTTTCTAAAATAAACACTTGACCTACACATCCTCTTCCACACCTGAAGCCTCACTGCTCCTCCCCATTCTGATGCTCTGTACATGCCTTCTCACGCTCAGTTACCACTCTCCCATACAAATTACCACGTACACTCAACAGACTTGTACCTCTGTAGTTTATACACTCACCTTTGTGTCCCTTGCGTTTAAACAGTGGCACTATACATGCATTCCACCAATCCTCAGGCACCTCACTATGATCCTTATAGACACTGAATTCTTAACGAACCAATCAACAAAACAGTCACCTCCTTTCTTAAGAGATTCAGTTCTAGCCGCCTTGCCATATTTCATCTTACGTAAGGATTTCATCCCCTCTTCTCTCTGCACCAAACTACTCGCCATGACTCTCTCACTTCGCATACCAGCCACCTTAACACCAAACACATTCAACAGTCCTTAAACATACCCACTCCATCTCCTCCTTATCTCATCCTGTTATCACCACATCATATATATATATATATATATATATATATATATATATATATATATATATATATATATATATATATATGTATATATACACGCACACGAGCGTGCACGTGTGTGTGTGTGTGTGTGTGTGTGTGTGTGTGTGTGTGTGTGTGTGTGTGTGTGGAGGTTTTCCCAAACTTCGCCTACGATCGGTAACACCTCGAGCGAAAGGCCACCTTCCACGAGGCTTTACCACCATCATCAGCACTTCCTTTAGCTCGCCTGGTGTCACAAAGGATGTCGTAGCAGCCAGCATGCATTCTGTTCATCTTCCTTGATGTCACATCCCAAGCTATGCCGGCCAGTATGCACACCCTCCACTTCAAAATTCTTCCACTTGTACCTTTTTTTTTCTTTTTTTCCATTCTCTCCATCTCTCAATACTTAGCACTCATATACCTGTTGTATCTGTCTCCTGAATGTTGTCACAGAGAATGAGTAATGCCGGTCACTCTATTTTTTTCGTAACATTGTTCATCGCTTCAGTAGCTGTTGCTTGAGCGAGGCATAGCAAGCATAGCTGGGAGACTCCACCGAGTCTCCATTACTGGGGGGAAAAATTGGCCGTCGGAACTGCTGGCCAATTAGGTCACGCAGAGTGTAATAATACGAGCTGCTGAGGAGGATGCATCACCACACGTTCTGAGCGTTGATCAAGAACATGACGATTTGATATCAGCGATGCTGACCATGTAGGGAATTACGGTGAACCTGCTATGCATGACAGCCTCGAGGGAACGGTCGATTGGGTAGAGGGCGGTGGTGGAGGAGGAGGAGGAGGAGGAAGAAGAGAAGGGGACCGAAGCAGCATTCATTACCTCCCTCCCTCCCTCCCTTCCTACCCCACTCTAGCTCACCCTCCTTTCCTGATGTTGGTAACTTCAAACTTTTTTGTAAGCCGATTTCCTGCGGATATATATATATATATATATATATATATATATATATATATATATATATATATATATATATATATATATGTTCCCTGGCCTGAACCAGGTACCTATTTTATTGACCAACCCCTATGAGCGGATGAACAGCCGGGTTGACTGTGAACCGACTTCTGCAACCAGGATTCGAACCTATGCGCTCGACCCTGGGCAGCCCCCAAATGCGTCACGGTCTGGAACGCTAACCGCTACACCACGGAGGTACCATAGATTGGTTGGTACTGGTTGTTTGAGCTTAAGACCTGTCAACCACCAGGGTCATTAAGGCCGTCCTCATCAAGCTACAGTCGAAAAATCTTTAAAAACTGGCGAAGGTGTTGAAGATAATTCTAAAACCACATTTACTCCGTGTATAATGGCCTATTACAAGGTTTAGGTCAACTATGACAATATGTAATTTCCAGGCCAGTTAGTGGTTTCTGAAGAGAAAAATGAATGTGAAATTGTTCAGCAAATCGAACTTTTTCTCTGGTATGTGAATTTAAGAACAGTAACAAAAGATTTCTTTTTTTTTGTAAATAATAAACATTCATTCTCGTGAGGATGGAGATGTATGTATGTATGTATGTATGTACCAGTAGCGCCTGCTAGTAGGGGAACTTATCAGTATACTTGAATGTGTCTCTTACCTTCATTGTAAGGGAGAAGAACGAATCAGCTTCCTATATCTTATCACGACAACCTATCCTTGCACTGGCGTATGGAAACGACGTGTGATTTATCCGTTGCTTGGCATCGCATTGCATTGTGTAAATCGTTTCTTGGTTGCTAACGTTAGCTCAACACGACCTACATGTCCAACCTCGAGGACACTTCCTTCCTTCCTTCGTGGGTGTTAACGCATCACGGGAAGGATGAAGAGGAGTTGGGGTCGGCTACCCTGTCCGAGAATCGAACACTGGTCCGTGAGATTGGTGGGAGTCGCAAAGCAAGCTAACTAAAGTATACCGAGGGCTAGTCTGCGCGCGCGCGCGTGTGTGTGTGTTTAGAGGAAAGGGAGGCGTAGAAGTGTGTGAGGGAGAGAGAGAGAGAGAGAGAGAGAGAGGAATGATTTACCTAAAAACAGACCAGCAAATGCGTTGAATTTCCTTCGTTTTCACCATCGTCTGCTACGATGTCTACCTCATCGTTACTGTTGTGTTCATCAACATGGCGAGTACGTAGGAGACACTGGTAACGGAAGACCTGATGGTCTAAGACGAATTCATCTACTGGGGGACAGCAATAGTGCTCTAGATCCTAATGTATAAATACAAAAATAGACTGGATAGTAAAGCGGAAGGCGCCTCCTCACCCACTTCTCCTCCTCCTCAGCCGGAAAGGAACTATGCAAGAACACAGCGCAGTACAAAGAGAATATGCTGCCATGGAAGTTCTATAGGAACTAAGTGATAGAAAATGGGTTGTAGGCTAATTTCCAAGCTACTGGATACTCGTGAGAAGCAGCGAGTTACAGATAACATCTATTTCATAATATGCTATCCATCTTGATCTACCATTTTCACAGATAATCTATTGATATCATGAAACAGGACATATCTAGGAATGTCTTAAACGTATATCAACATAGACTCAGTCACTGCCGACAGTAGTAGTAGTAAAGAGAGAATGACCCCCCCAAAAAAATGGGAGTAAGAACACAAGAGTTAGAATGAGACAACACAGAGTGAAAATGAGACAGAGTCGAGAACAGTGTGGGAGTCGAAGGTGGCATTAGCATAGCCCCGTGAACAATGCCACCGACATCGCCAGGGGACCCCCACGTACCCACACCCTATTCCCCACCCCATGCCCCCAGGTGTGGGGTAGCCCTCCCCCCCCCCCCATCCCCACCCCACCTTGGGGCTCCACCCCGCCGCCGCTGGACTGATCCCGTGATAAGCTAACCCAAGACTCGCGTAGATAACAGATGCAAGGTTATGCTCACATAATTAAAGGGAGATGACTCTGATATCGCGGAACGTGAAGTATGCTAGAAATAATGAAGGCTCGAGAGAGAGAGAGAGAGAGAGAGAGAGAGAGAGACTCTGGGTGTGTGTGTGTGTGTGTGTGTGGGAAGGGGTACTGGAGATAACAGATCAAGTCCGAGGGTATGTCAGCGAGATTACTGTCTGTCACTTCATGGATTATAGAGATCGGAACGAGGAAAGATAATTTACTACACCTCGGCTCCGAATGTGTTAGCGTGCCATTGTCGGCTGGACCAGGGGGGAAGGTGGGGTTGAGGAGGGGAGAGGCGACCTCCTCCCGGTTCGCTTCGAGGCTGGTTGATCGCGTATCTGGTTCGTTGCTTGATGGGTTGATTGGTTTGATTTTCTTTTTTGGGAGTTTGATTGGTTTAGTCGGACTTCCTGATCTCGCTGGGGGAACCGGTTCTTTGGTTGATCAATTACTTGTTTGTTGTTTTTATGGTTGGGGAACCGGTTCTTTGGTTGATCTGCTGTACTTGTTTGTTGTTTTCATGGTTGGTTGGTTGATTAGTTGGTTAGCTGGCAGGTTCTTCATTTGTTTGGTTGGTTTCTTGACTAGTTTGCTGGTTGAATCATAAGTTTAGGAGTAGGTGACTGGTCGATTGAGTTGATCCGTGTCTGGCTGGTTAGTTGATTGGGGTCGATAATCTGGTAGTTGTCTCGCTGATTAGATGATTGGCAAGTTCGTTGGAAGGTCGACTCGTTTGCAAGTGTTGGCTGACTATATACCTATCTGGCTGACTTATTGGTTAGTTGGGTAAGTGGTTGTAAGACATTTTGACAGAACTGTTGGCTAGTTGAGTAACTAACTGGTGTAGTAAACACTCGGATGATGATTTCATCTTGCCCTTGTTAGATGGATGTTGGAGTGTGCTGTCCAATGTGGCTCGTTCATTCTCTGGTATGTTTGGGTCGACGGAAATAGTACTTGGTTGTGCGCCTTGAATTGCAAGGTGTTCGTTTATTCCAATGCTCAGCTTTATTCATTCTTCTCAAACGTAACTGTACATTCCACCACTGGCCTTCGTTGTTATCCACCACATGACAAAGACCCAGCCAGGGAAGGTGTGGGATAGGGTCATAACATACCACCCCAAGTCCCACATACGCCACCTATCATGGATAAACCATCACCTGGACTTCAACACACACTTTAGGATGATGGGAGTAACATAACCTGCGTCTCCTTAGCTAAAAATGATAAACTTGCAGGTTTTTCTCTTTGAATAACCTGTATGTCTTCGAACCAGTCTGTGTCTATCCGATATCCTTCACTCCCACAAACAGCCTCGAAGGGACCCCCAAAAGTGGTCTGTTATTGTCTGAAAACCTTCGCAAAAGCTACTGCGCAAAAATAAAATCCTGACCACCAGCACCTCTTGCTACCCGAGATCCCCCGTCCCTGATATACAGTCTCGTACCAAAACAGCACGGATGCCATTAGACCTCGTACAGACCATCTTAACCACTGGGAACATCATCAATAATCAGTAGCCTGTATAATCATCAGGCTCCACCCTTGTATTTGTGTAATGACTCTCAAGTTTAAATTCCTCTTTTCATGGCCTTTTAATTGCGGTATACATTCTCTATGTGTTCCCCTCTGTATATTTTCAGACCATTACTTGTTTCGGTTATCATTAGTCTTATTGTAACTATCGTTATCGTTACCTTTACGCTAGTTATTAGTAATAATCATTATCATTATTCTTAGTTATTGTAGCTATGATAATGATAGTTATTTTTATAATCATCATTAATATTATCATCATCATCATTGCTATTATCATTATATCACTATTTCTACTATTTTTATTATCATTATAATCATTATCACTTATATCATTATCGTTATTCATCAATATTATCAGCACACACACACACACACACACACACACACACACACACCACTGAGCAGTCAGTCTTTGAGGTCACATGGACATGCAAATGTACGTTTGCATTACAACGCCTCCCATGAACACAAGCATCTAGCCTACGTCATACACTACGGGTCACATCACACATACAAAATGACTCGAAATGCCATAGGAAGCTTCGTAATATGAACACAGGGCTGAAGATTTTTCAGAATTCCCGAGAATCTCTAATTTCTCTTAGATAATAGTTCTCACCAGGGCAGAGAGAGGGAGCAACTATAGCGTCACCAGAGAACGTATACCGTATAGTCTACTGGTCCAGCGGGATAAAGGCAGCTCGTATGGCCTGATGCTCAAGCTTCATGTAATTCAGATTTCATACAGTGCTGACTTGATCCTCCTTGTTCAGGCACATATGACACTGACAGGTCAACTAAACTATAGACCATCGCTGATATCAACATCTGTGGAAGTTAATGAACACCTGCAAAGACCTAGCGTGTGCTTCTGTGTCTCAAGAAAAATAGCTATGGCTATAGATCTCGAAATGTTACAAGGCTAAAAATTTCTCATAGATACCACGTAAAATCATAGGCATTTAGAGAGAAACATATAACATTCGAATGTGAAAACAAGATAATTTTTTTTCTTACAGTGTGTTGAACGTTTACAGCAGGATGTCCAGTCTTCGTAGCAGGAAGAAAAAAAAATGATTAAGTACAACAAATATATGTATGATATACTGATAAGGCTTATTTAGGAATGTTTGTGAAACGATACGAATTCTCATTACCCGTCATTACCATCCCGTAACTTGCATGTCATTCATGATGAGGTTTGAAAACGATCAGTATATATATATATATATATATATATATATATATATATATATATGTGATTACGAAAAAGATGCTATCGGAACAGAGTAAGTGAGTATTTCCCCTTCAAAACATGTTAACAATATACATACTGACACACATAATAACTATAGTGGTTCCAACAATGTTGTATGGTTGCGAGGCGTGGGCTATGGATAGAGTTGTGCGCAGGATGGATGGATGTGCTGGAAATGAGATGTTTGAGGACAATGTGTGGTGTGAGGTGGTTTGATCGAGTGAGTAACGTAAGGGTAAGAGAGATGTGTGGAAATAAAAAGAGCGTGGTTGAGAGAGCAGAAGAGGGTGTTTTAAAGTGGTTTGGGCACATGGAGAGGATGAGTGAGGAAAGATTGACCAAGAGGATATATGTGTCGGAGGTGGAGGGAGCAAGGAGAAGAGGGAGACCAAATTGGAGGTGGAAAGATGGAGTGAAAAAGATTTTGTGTGATCGGGGCCTGAACATGCAGGAGGGTGAAAGGAGGGCAAGGAATAGAGTGAATTGGAGCGATGTGGTATACCGGGGTTGACGTGCTGTCAGTGGATTGAATCAAGGCATGTGAAGCGTCTGGGGTAAACCATGGAAAGCTGTGTAGGTATGTATATTTGCGTGTGTGGACGTATGTATATACATGTGTATGGGGGGGGGGTTGGGCCATTTCTTTCGTCTGTTTCCTTGCGCTACCTCGCAAACGCGGGAGACAGCGACAAAAAGTATAAAAAAAAAAAAAGAAAAAAAAAAAATATTTATATATATATATATATATATATATATATATATATATATATATGACTGAGGTCTCCGCAACTGGGAGAGTTCAATGGAAGTAGAGAGTGGGGTCATTTGGGGTGTGGCAAAGGATAATTGTAGTCATTGCTTATCCTGTACTTTGATAACCTTTGAAAGAATCATACACTTTGGCGAACATGGCTTCTGATACCTGTAGTCTTGTGTGTGTGTCTCTCTCTCTCTCTCTCTCTCTCTCTCTCTCTATATATATATATATATATATATATATATATATATATATATAAACCATAGTCTTACCCAGTTACCCAGCTTATCGACCAGCTCCTCAGGGAGGATGAACAGCTGGGCTGTGTCCGGGCCCGCGAATGCGTCAAGGTCAGCGTCGCTAAGTACCTCATCTCAACCAAATTATCAGCATCGAAAGCTATTACAAGTGAGCGGAGTTTACCGGGACGCCACACTGCTCTTCCTCACTCCAACCCACGGGCTAGGGTCCTCTCCCTTAATCACGAGTGGCATTTACATGCAAGGAAATGAAGTTTTCCCTCACCATTAATCAAGTCCATTCGTTTAGCATATATATATATATATATATATATATATATATATATATATATATATATATATTTCCTATCTATGTATCCCTCATTGTATGGCCCTGGCATAGCTTAGCTGTAGAACTATGCTATGATGGAGGGAGGTGTCCAGGTAAAGCGAAGCGAGGGTTGTTCTGACGTTAGGTAAGGGGCTGCGGTGAAGCTATGTAATGGGCTCGTCATGTGGCCAGGTGTTGAGCTACCGTGTGGCCAGGAGATGCGCTGCTGTGTGGTTGGGGTTGTTCTGTGGCTGGGTGTTGTGTGGTCAATTGACGAGCTGTTGTTAAGCCAGTCGATGGGGTCTTGTATGGCCAAGTGAGGGGGCTGTCCTATTACTGGGTAGCAGGTTTTAGTGATGGGCTAATAAGTAACAAAATGATGGACTTATGTTGCCAAGTGATGGGCTCTAGTTAAACCTGTTAATGGGCTTTGATATGGCCAGGTGATGGAATGTTGTTGCCAAATGACATTGTGACGACTACTAATGGGGTGTAATGTGGCCAAGTGATGGACCGCTACGAAGGCAGGCGATGAGCTGCTGTGTTGCAAGGCGAGGGGCCGCTGTGTGGCCAGGTGATGGGCTGGTGTTTGACCCGGTGATGTGCTGCTGTGTAAAGCAAGTGATGGGTTGTTATTTGCTGTGTGAAAAGGTGAAAGGTTAACGTGTGTTCAGGTGATGGGCTCTGGCGTGACTTAGAGAGAGGGTGTTGCGTGGCCAGGTGATGAGCAATGATGTGGTCAGGTGATGGGATGTTGTGCAGCCAGGCCAGATGAGCTGTGGTGCAGCCATTTGAGGTGTTGTTATGATGTAGCTTTGGAGGAGGATTTTGTTTGGCCATCTGTGGTGTGGCGTGGTGAGAGGGTGTTACGTGGCTAGGTAAGAGGCTGCAGTGTGGCCAAGATAGGAGGTTTGGGTGTTGCCAGGTCATAGAATGTTCCCTGGCCAAACGAGAAGCTGTGGCGTGGCCAGGCGGTGGGTTGTTTTGAGGCCAAGTTATGGAATCATGCGAGTCCAGGTGGTCAGGTGGTGGGATGATAATCCGTGACCCAGTAAAAAGCTTTGATGTGGCCATATGAGAGGATACAGCATATCCAGGTAAGGGGGCTTCTGTGTGGCCAGGTAGGAGGCTGTACTTTGCTGTAGTTTGGTCGTGTAAAGGGGCAGTATTGTGAACATGTGTGGCTATGTGAAGGGTGGTCGTAGTGTAGCCATGATGGGGTTGTGGTGTGGCAAGGTGAGAGGGTGGTACGTGGTTAAGGAAGAGGCTGCTGTATGACCACGTGTGAGAACTGTAGTGTGTGGCCACGTGAGGCCTGTAGTGTGTGGCCAAGCAACCCACCAGCACTTGGCGTTCCTTCCCCCCCACCCATGACAACACTGACCGTATCTACAGGCACCAGCGGCTAACAGTGACACAAACACTCCCGGCGTACAGCCACTTCAACGCCGGCTTATTAAATAACGAACCCTAGGTAGCCTAGCCTCTGGCTGCCGGAGAGAGAGAGAGAGAGAGAGAGAGAGAGAGAGAGAGAGAGAGAGAGAGAGAGAGAGACCCATTGATTGGTGGAGGGTTGGGACTCCGTTGCTCAGTCTTAGTGTTCGCTCGCCCCTGGGCAAGAACTCCGTCCACAAGATATATAGCCCACTAATGACCCTAAATTATCAACTTATGTGTCAACACACCTCACTCTGTTACCAGAGTTCCCACCACTACCTCAGCCGGTGGCGTCCCGCTCCTCTGGGGCCCGCCCTCCATACTAACGACCAGGCCATTGGCTTGGCGTTGCCACATGCTAGGCTCAACTAACGACATATGCATTCAGAGGCTATTCCCTCGACACCAATACGCTTCATAAATATAGATAATTACCCGGGCGTACGGCTTTTATGAACGGGATACTCCGGGGAAGTTGAGATGCACGGAATCGAACAAGGTTGCAGTTGGCAGTTTGCATAATAATGGGTATGGTAATAGCTTGGCTGATCATTTGAATTTTATTACCTTCCAAATCACTACGTTCTCCGCTGCCAGTTTAATAAAGTTCTGACTAATGACAACCCAGGATATTATTAAGACTTACTTAAAATACATATATTCGCTGGGTCCATTGTCTGTAAAGTGTTCCAACAGAGCTGCGAGCTGCCTCAACATAAAGCCCAGTCTCCGGGCAACAGGGGCCTCTCCGCTCGCCAACCCTCCCTTGGGGCTTTGGCTTAGGCTGCGTGGAGGACGTGTATCAACCCAGAATCGCCTCCTTTTTGACCTCGGAAAAGTGATAATCAGACTCTGAATTGGGGGTAATTAAAGCAACACGCGACCGCGTGTCGACGAGCGATGCACGCAGCAAGAAGCCAAGAAGCAGCAGCAGCAGCATTAGTATCTGAGGTGTTTAGATCCCATTTCAATCCTGCCTGGAAACTCCCATAACTAGGCTCATGATAGGCATGGAAAAGGACGACGCTGCTGCTGAGATGAAGCGTGTTGGAACCTCTTTACACCAATCATCCGGTGGTGAAAACTGGAACCTCTTTACACCAATCATCCGGTGGTGAAAATCAGTAAAGTCGGTCGTTATTCTGATTCAGCAATATAGAAAACGTAAATAGAACTCCATATTGACTTATAGCGCAAAAGATACAGTTATCTGGAATTACTAGAATCAAACTCGTCATTGCAAATACTGTATCTAGTAACTGAATTAAACATCCTAGTAACCTCAAGCTTTCTATTGTTGTCTAGACTTACCCTGTTACATCAGATCCTTGTCTTCTAACTTCAATATTTTCTCTTCACTTCTCGTGTTCCTATATAGTTCATGTTTTTTTGTATTCTGGCGTGTTAAGTGTTACATATTTTTCCTCTCTCTTTCGCTTCTATCATACCCTGTTTTCTGCTCTAAATTCTTGATCGAAGGTTCGTAACTGTTTCACTTTTCATTAGATTCCTTGAGTTTTCGGTGTTCGAATGTTATACGTGATAAGATAAATGAACGAGTGTTCTGTCACATTCTCTTTTTAAATATTTTCTCATTCCATTATCAAGATACATGAGCTTTTCTTTCTTTTTATTTCCTGCGTTAACTTGATATCACATACTTGGGTGTTCATCTACAGCACACTCTTCAACTCTCTCTCTCTCTCTCTCTCTCTCTCTCTCTCTCTCTCTCTCTCTCTCTCTCTCTCTCTCTCTCTCTCAGCTGTGACAAAAAGTTCACCTTCTATAAATTTTCCTTAGTTTTCCGCATATCTTATTTCAACTCTCGCTCTTGTCTTGCATTCCTGATCCAGTGGCGGCAAAGCAGGGTACATCGTCTCCACAGTGGCGGTGGAGGGCCAGAGAAACACAAGTCTCCGTCGTGGTGGAGGGCCAGAGAAACACTCTCCACAGCAATGGTGGGCCAGAGAATCATCATCATCGCAGTGGTGGTGGGCCAGAGGAACGTAGTTTCCAGTGGTGGTGGGCCAGAGAATCACAGTCTCCACAGCATTGGTGGGCCAGAGTAACACAGTCTCCACAGCATTGGTGGACCAGAGTAACACCGTCTCCACAGCAGTGGTGGGCCAGAGAAACACCATCTCCACAGCAGTGGTGGGCCAGAGTAACACCGTCTCCACAGCAGTGGTGGGCCAGAGTAACACAGTCTCCACAGCAGTGGTGGGCCAGAGAAACGTCATCTCCACAGTGGGCGGGGGAACGTCTTCTGCGGCTGACGCTAAACCCGGTATACTGCTGACAAACGACCCTCAACTGGTTTACGACCAACCAACCATCAATTTCCCTCATTACCAAAGCTAACTTACCGATCATGAACCACTGGAGACGAAGAAGAAATCACCCCCCCTTCCTCCGACCACGGCGACCACTACCCTCTTCCTGCTGCCCTATCCCCACAGCACGATCTTGGGGCAAAAGATATCCCAAATAATGTCAGGAAAAATGAAAATGATCCTCACGAGTGGTGTTTAAACTCGTATATATATAAACGTCCATTGAAGGTCGATGATCTCGACACAGGTCTAGTAGCTCACGTTTAAACGTCCACTACAGGTCTAGGACCTCAACACAGGTCTAACTGCTCTCTAAACGCCCTCTTCAGGTCAAGGACCTCAACACAGGTCTAGTAGCTCAAGTTTAAACGCCTTCTTCAGGTCAAGGACCTCAACACAGCATTAGTAGCTCAGTCTGAACGCCCACAACAGGTCTAGGACCTCAAGGTCTAGTAGCTCAAGTTTAAACGCCTTCTTCAGGTCTAGGACCTCAAGGTAGGTCTAGCAGCTCAAGTTTAAAATCCCTTTACAGGTCAAGGACTTCAACGCAAGTCTACCTGTTCAAGTTTAAACTCCCACTACAGGCCATGGACCTCAACACAGGTCTATGAGCTCAAGTTTAAACGCCTGCTACAGGTCATGGACCTCAACACGGATCTATGAGCTCAAGTTTAAACGACTACTGTTAGTCTAGGACCTCAAGATAGGTCAGATGATCCCCACAGTCTTATAAGCTTCTAGCAGAGGTCTGTCACTTCTCACCATAGGTCGATCCTCTATTATCCCAACAGAGGCCTAATATCCCAAGTTTCAGCTCTTAAGTCCCAAAGTAAGTTTTTTAAGTTCCAAGATGCAAGCCAACACTGGCTTAATATTGCAACTTAGATCCAAGGTTAAATATTGATTGAAGCTTCCAGCACAATGTCAGGTTTAAAAGACGAATAGTGGTTATAGATCCCAACGCTGTAGTGGGTTATAGATCCCAACACTTTTTGGGTTCTTGAGAAAAGTTGTAGGTCCCAAAACCGTTGTGGGTAACTGGTAGAGGTTATAGATCCCAAAGATCCTTAGGCAGAAAGGTATCAAGGAGCCCACAAGTAGATCCAAGGCTTGGACACAGGTCTGTCTCGATGACCCTAACGCAGGGTTTCAGAGTACAAGAAAATGTGTATTTCGACTCGTCTACCAGTTGCCACGATTCTTAAGAAAAGTGGAAACGAAGCGGAAAAGAAACTATGTTTCCTTTTTCTCTCTAAGATTCATATCAGTCAGGAACTTGAGAACGTTAAGGTGGTGATCCGTGACTGCTCCTCATTGCTCGAGAAGAAAAGATCCTGGTTTTGCAACAAGGGGCAATGACCCAGCGTCTTATCTCTGATGAGAGGAGTGACACAGTCTCTCCCGTCTGTGACGACCCCGCCCCCTCAGCCTCTACCGTTAGAAGTGACTCAGTTTCTTACGGTTGTGACCCATCTGTTGTGAAAAATGACCCAACCTCTACCGTGAAGAGAGACCCGGCCTCTTGCCTCTGTAACCCCATCCTCTTAAGTCTGTGACCGAGCCTCTACCGTGATCAGTGACCCTGCTTTTACATTGAGCCTCTGAGACTCACCTTTGCGTCTGTGACCCAACTTCAGCCGTGAACAGTGACCCAGCCCCTCACATCCATGACCAGATTCTCCACGCTAGATATGCATAGAAAAAAATGAAAAAAACCAATAGCTCTCATTTCTCTTAAGAAATGTTGATTATAGAAACTTTTTGAGCAAGTGTTTACCACCACATCGCATACGAAATTCCCTTTGAAAAAATCCCACCGGTGATATCTTCCACGGTCTCCCTTCTCGCGGCGATGATTTCAATGCGCTTACATCAATTAAGAGTCGCCATTAAGCTTTAAAATTTGCAAACGGCAATTAAATTCAAACGAAAGCTTTTTCGGCGGTGCGCGCGTCTGGGGTGGCGGTGAGGAGAGAGGGTGAGTGATTTTGCAAGACTGAGAATTACGACTCTTGTCTAATCACAATATGCAAATGTCTAGCCCCTTCTTTATTTCATTTTTCCTCTCTATTCATGTCTAGTAACAAACTGACCATTACGGTCACTTCGGCACGGCTAATTATGTGCTAACTGCTTGTTCTGTGTGGCGGGTGAGGTGGTGGAGGAGGAGGAGGAGGAGGGACGTTCATTGGACGATCCCCTGCTGGCCTCCACTCACCCGCCATGTCTGCTGGGGTCACTCCTGTTGTAGTAGCTCCAACGTCTGCTGGATCGCTCCTGTGCCACTAGCCCCCACGTCTGCTGGGTTACTCGTCTCGAAGGTCTCTCGGCTCATTTTTTTGTTGGAGTGTCCCCAAACGTTTATTTGGTCACTCCTGATGCCAGGATATATCCTTTGCTTGGAATAACTTTAGAAGCTGTCTCCTCCAGGGTCTTCCTAGATAACTCCTTCCTTGAGCGGAAAAAAGAAAAACATCTTTCCCAAGTTAATAACTTCTGGAGGCAGTGACCCACACGTCTCCGTGGCTAACTCCTGTAAACAGTGGTCCACATATCTGCTGAGCTACCTCCTGTAACAGTGATCCACACATCCTCTGGGCTCACACCTATAACAGTAACCTCACACATCTGCACTAGTCCTATAACCAGTGACCCATACATCTCCTGGGCTAACTCCTGCAGCAGCGACTCAAACGTCTGACAACGTAAGCGAAGATCTAGTGACCCAGACCTTTGCATTATACATCTTTTCTGTTGTTTGTGTATTTGCAGAAATATGGCGTTATCTGTCAAGTATGTTTGTGTATATTGTGTATGTATGTGTGTGTGTGTGTGTGTGTGTGTGTGTACTTATTTCTGTGTTTTCCAGCATAAAAGAGGCGGCCTGACGGAGCCGCAGGCCGCATACTGACACTGACTGATGCAAAAAACAAAAAAAAAGGCAGAACAATTCCTTCGTTATTTTCCTCGCTGCAAAACTCAGCCATCACCACACCTTTGGTACAACATCATCACTATCTTTACAAGACATTAGCTGATGTGACGTAGATACGTCATTGGATATCTCTATTCATTTCATGACACTTATGAAAATAATTTGATTCTTATACATGTCTGTGTAATTCAGACATAACGTTTGATCCTTTTCGATAATTTTCATAAAAGATTGATCACCTGTACCACAGATCGATAAAATACTGTTAGAATTTCTCTCACACGCTCTTGCAGAACAGAAACTGAAGTACATCATTTTAGTCATGCTTTTAGGCTATTCGAGAGCTTCAATCATTTTGAAATAAAAATTTTACAGGATTAATACTGACCTTAGAAACGCTTTTATTGCAATTTTTTTTACGAGTTTGTAACTGGCCACTGGATCTAATATGCATTATCTTATTATCATGATCTTCACTATTGTTGTGGTCTCCCTCACTATCTACGAATAACACGAATTCGTGTTCTTTCTTCAACCTCAAACTGGACTTTTTCAGTCTCCAACCAAACCACCTGTTAATGATTTGAAAGAAGGGAATGACAGCGGAATTGAGAGCTATAAGTTCATCATTAAAAGAAGGGGCAGATTCGGTCCCACTGGGCTCTACGTCTGTGAGCTCCTGCAGAGGGTCAGAAACTACATTACATGAATGCTAAAGATTCACTGGAATTCCCTCTGTCCAACATCGTGCGAAACGTCGATGAAGTATCTAAAAAGAAAAAAAAAATTATAACCACCATGGGTTTTTATGATATATATTTCTCGAAGGATATTCTAAAGTTGTGGTTTGAACAGACTCATAATATAGATATGGCATGTACCCTATCCTTCATAGGTGTTGATGATGGTATATGTAGTAAGAGAAACGATAGACAATTGAACCTCATACGCTCATCCAAGCATTGAGAATTTTTTGGCAGCCAACATGTATGTATAATGCATGTATATATATTTGTATGCATGTATGTACATATATGGGTGTATGCATACATGCAAGTATGATTGTTTCTGTACATGTACATGTGTGTACGTATATGCACATGTTTATCAATTTAACAATCGGATAATTATCACAAGTCTCTTTCAAAAAAAAAAAATTCTAATTCCTTTATTAATGATCATCATCACAACCTTAAAACGAACCAGTTATTGTGCTTATGCAAAGATGAGTTCTCTTTTCTAGTGGGAGTTCATGACCTTCCCTAATAGGGCTGACGACAGAACGAACCTAAAACTCCATAATAGGACCAACGTAAAACTCCAGAACAAGACGAACGTAGAACTCCACGACAGGACGAACATAAAACTTCACGACAGGACGAACGTAAAACTCCAAAACAAGACGAACGTAAAACTCCACGACAGGACGAACGTAAAACTTCAGAACTAGACGAACATAAAACTCCAGAACTAGACGAACATAAAACTCCAAATATCCCCAAAGATTTGGACAATTATACTACATCTTCATCTCTGACAAGTCTTACACTTCAGATGCACTCGAGTCTATCTCCTCATTATAATCCATTGTGAGTTCATTTAGTTTTTCACACGAACGTTGAGGTGAGAACACCTCATTGTTTTCGACTTAATTACACTTCTATCTATCACTGAATTTCCTGTGTGATTCATCTTGATTTCCTACTTTGATCGTTTTAATCTTCACTCTCATAAATCTAGTCTTGCTTTGTGAGAATTTCTGCTTTCATATCTTTCTTCCCCACCTGGGATGAATTCAACATGTTAATGAAGCCATGGCCTGTGTATTCTGGACTCAATTTTCCCATTTTTTTATATCCTAAATCTCCTGTTAGCTGCATCCCAACCTTATGTATGAATATGTATTGTGATTAAGTGCCCAGATAATGCCACTACAGCTCCAGCTGCATTCAAGCTTCGTTGAGAAGCGAGTAGCTGGCTTTTATCATTATTACATATATATATATATATATATATATATATATATATATATATATATATATATATATTATATCTGATGCAAACTATTTATCACTATATCCCGAGAATTAAACTCTTGCCACACAGATTGTCCGGGATTCTATTCTCAGAGTATGGTGGAGAATAGTTTACATCATTTATATATATATATCATACAAACCTCCAACAGCCAGGATCGAACTCGGGGCCCCTGTGCAAGAGGCGGGAATGCTAACCGCTAGACTATGTGCCCATAGCCTAGCGGTTAGCATTACCGCCTCTTGCACAAGGGCCCCTGGTTCGATCCTGGCTGTTGGAGGCTTGTATGTTCTATGAAGGTGCGCGTTTCTATGCACTATGTTCGTATTATATATATATACATATATATATATATATATAAATGTTTTGAAAGACGGAAATAGTATGGGTAGAATAAGAGAACAGATATAAGAAGCAAAGAAGAGGAAGAAAGAAGATAGAGTGAATATGTTTTGAGGGACTGTTGAATGAAATAGATGATAGCATTGCAGATGTAGGAAGTTTGTAGTCTGCGACTTGGAGCTATGTAAAGCGAGGAGTTACCGCAAACGGTCTGGAGGTAAAAGGTGGTTAAAGGCTTTCAATAGATGCAAGTGCAGCAAGGTGAGTGGAGAGGATGAGACTGCAAATGAATTTTTCAAGAAAGCGGATTACTTCATGGGTGATTGTTTTGCCGGGAATTTCATTTTTCTAAAGAGGCTTTTTGTGATAGTGGGAGAGAACTGACACTTATGGATTATAGAGTTGGAGCAGACTTGAATATTGTAATAAGAGTGCGAGCCTTTTTTTTTTTTTTTTTTTGCAGTTACAATACAACATTTGCTGTTCCTTGCAGTGCTGCGTGATGGTTTTCTGTCTTTTTGCTGAAATTGGTTGCTCGGGTTGTGCGTAGGGCCGCGCGTGACTGACTGTTGAGGTATATTTTTTGCCGAACGTCAACAAGGATGCCTCTTATGTGCATGAAGAGTGCAGCAGATAACTGTGGCTATGTCTGTGGGTAGGTAAGTTTAGCATCACAGAAGCGTGCCATAACCTCGGTCGTCAGAAAAGCCTGCAGTCTTTACTTTGACCGTAAGGTTAGGGACCAGAACAAGAACTGGACCCCACACATCTGCTGCAATTGAGCCCCATCCTCAGTGTCGACGAGAAGATGGCGTGGAATTCTTTTCAGATGCTAGCAATAAACTTTCTAGAGGCTGACAACCAAGAGGAACTTGTGGAAAATGTGCGACATGTTCTCCATTCTCACCTGGACTCTGTCTGGCCCTTTGCGGCGCATTGTGAGCGTTCAGCACGACGAAAGTTTCCATCAAGACATCTCTATGACGAAAAAAAAAACTGTCCCAGAGCATATGGAGTTCAGCCATGTTAGCAAACTATTGTTGGACGGTAACATGAGATGCTGCAGGACTTGTATACGCGGGATAAGCGAAGAGGCGTCGCATTTAATCAAGGTAAACCAGTGACTGTGTCACCAGTGTAGTGTGTAATATGTATAAAACATAAGACAGTGAATCATTCATGGACCTCGTAGCCAATCGAGCGGTTCCTTAGTCATTTACATGTGTCCCCAAAAGCCATAAAGGGAAACACATTTCATCGTCGAAACATATGTCAAAATTTGTTGGTCAGTATTATCTTTCCCCTCCTCGCTTATTTTCAGCTCCCATTATCCCTTTGTCTCCTTCTCCCCGTCACCCAGCCTCACACCCCACCCATCCTGGGAAGTGTGATACTGACAGGTGCCAATTACCTTCACCTGGATTAGTTTAAATGAGCTGCTACATGGTCCCTAAGTTGATGGTGTGTGTGTGTGTGTGTGTGTGTGTGTGTGTGTGTGTGTGTGATGTCCTCTTGTGATTGAAGGGCACACTCATGAATGCATATATGTATATCTATTCCTCTGAACATATGAGCATATGTATAAGCATGCGTACGTATGCATTAGAAAATATGAATATATGTATACATACGTACTCTTTCGAGTTTATGCTTTATGCATGGGATACCTGAATATATACTTTTGTTTATCAATATGTAATGTTTCTTTTTTGTTCATGTGTATTTGATTTACGTACGTGTTTGACTTTTATATACCTGCATATACGCACATATATAGGTAGGCACATTGCCCCGTTGGCGGGACTGAAACCGTATGTTTTGAATTAATCTTTAGAGATGTTATTTGATACTGAACCAAAAAACGAACGAGAATCTTGACAACTAAGACAATTGATAGATCGGCTACTGAATCCAATGAAAATCTTAACGTCTAAGACATTGAATACCCTACTGAATCCTTCAATACCATATGGTAAAATGAAAGAATATTACACAAGGCATTCGATTCCTCTAGCAGATCATCATCCCCCTTTGCCTACGCCAATCACCTATGAGACCTGTAACAGTAGGGGCACTAGGCAGGTTATAGTAGTCTTCAGCCATCAGGTCACTGGTGATCAGCACTAGACTGAGCAGCTGCACTATAAGCATCATCACAATCATCAGGAACACCAGCTTCACCAACTGCACCATCCCCAGATCACCAGCTGCACCGTCCATATCACCAGTATGGGCAGCGTCTGTAAAGGCGTCAGATCTGCAGCGGTTAGTGTGGACTTTGACACCCGTCTCGAGGTCTGTTGCCCCGCCTCCCCTGGGGTCGCTCCCCCATACTTTACATCCCCATGGGATCCAGGCCCCGCGGGGGATCACACTGGCTATTAGAAGAATTATCTCCAGGTTTAATGATGTGGGACGAAAGGAAGTCAAAAGGGAAGGTTCGAGTCGTGGGTTTTGCTAAGTGCTTCAATGGCTCCGTGTGTTTGTTCAGTTTGCTCGTTGGGCTTTTCCAGGCGACATCTGGATCCTGGAAGATCCCTCACCTTTTTCTTACTTAGGGTATGCTAGGTGATACTGCAGTACGTACCATGCATCATATATCACAAGAATTATTCTATGCGCTATCTTACGTAATTGTTTCTCATACTGGGGAGGGGGGTTTGTAATCTATGTTTATATTCAACTTTAAGAAACAAGTTCGAGGTATAGATAAACCTATGGGAATGGGAGGGAAGTCTTAAACCTCAATAAAACCAAGCGCAATGGACAAAAACTAAGTGTTATTCACCTAAGCTCCCCTCCAGTTCCAGCGTCAGCAGTCGTGTCACAGACCCATCTCGTTGCCAAACAAACACTGACAGTCACTCCGGCGGATTCTCACCCCCAAGACAGACTACCAGATGACATCTCACTCCCCAGCTTCGCCTCTCTCCCGTCATTACCTGGAACCAACGCCTCGCCTGATGACAATGTTTACACAGCCAGTCCATCTTCACACATGTGTAATTTCAACCTTTCATTTCTCACATGTGTCACCCTATTGTAAGTCCGCCCAGGCGCAGATCTCACGGGAGCCGATATCTTCATATTCGTAAAAACGACCGTCTGCCCTGTACTTATCCTATTTGTGTGTATTAGTAGGGTGAGGAGGTAAGAATACCTCAGGCCACCAGGATCCGACGTCAGCCACACCTCTGGTTCCCACATGGAGGCGCCTGAGACTAAAGAACCGATAATTATACTTCGCATCGACGACAGGTCTTGAGGTGCTAAGTAGGGGTCCTGCTTCACCTGGTGTACTTCTCGCTTCCTCCCTCTCTCTCTCTCTCTCTCTCTCTCTCTCTCTCTCTCTCTCTCTCTCTCTCTAGGCCTAGCTAGTAGACTGCTGATGAGGGGTGCGGGTAGTGGCGATTCTATGCTATAGGCTTACACTACCGGTGAAGTAGTGATGGTGCTATTGCTATAGGACTGGACTGCTTACTATGGTGGGTGTTGATGAGTTGTTTGCGACAGTAGTGCTGGTGTGGTGGTAGACGAGAGAGAGAGAGAGAGAGAGAGAGAGAGAGAGAGAGAGAGAGAGAGAGAGAGAGAGAGAGAGAGAGAGAGAGAGTTCTTGTAGTGTTGAGGATGGAAGATGAAGGGATGGTGCTTGTGGTGATGTCTGTAGTGGTGATGGTGGTAGTCGTAAAAGTAATGGGTAGAACGTTCTTGATGGTGGTGGTGATAGCAGCGAGGTGGTGATAGTGTCTGTATTGTTGGCGATGGTTACTGAAGTGGAGATTATGCCTGTATTATTGAGGGTGGTAGTTAAAGTGGTGGTAGATGAAGTGGGTTTGATGCTTGTGGCAGTGTTAGTGGTGGCATCTGTGGTAGTTAGTACCTGTGGCAGTGTTAGTGGTGGTACCTGTGGTAGTGTTAGTGGTAGTGCCTGTGGTAGTGCCTGTGGTAGTGTTAATGGTGGTACCTGTAGTAGTGGTGGTACGTCTGGTAGTGTTAGTGATTGTACCTGTAGTAATGTGGTGGTGATGCTCACAGCGATTTGTAGTGACTGCACGACACTGGAGCTTCTTAAGTTAGGTATAACCTCGCCTGCTGCCAGCTGCTGATTATAGTGCAGCTGTTGATTATAGTGCTTCTGCTTCCCTTGTGACCATAACGGCTTCTTCTGTTGCTCGTAGGCTGCTACTCTCGCTAATGGTGTGTGCTCGAAGGCTCGGCACATTTCTGCTTCGGGCTGTTGACCATGTTGCCTGTGTCATAGCTTCCCCTGCTGGTTTTATCACTGAATAGGATCACTAGTACGCTATCCAAGCTACAGTTATCGCTTATGTTCTATTGATATTCGTGCCGAATATGTTTCGTTGTCTTTTTTTTCCATGCTTTTATAAATCAGTTATTTTCATTCTCACCCGAGAAGAATGATGCTGAATTACTGAAGAAAAAAATTTATCACGAAAGAAAAAAGAATGCATAAATGATACAACGAGCGCTTAAGAGCATCATGAAAATGTACAGATATAACGAGGTGCAAAAATAGAATAAATTAGCCTTAAAAAAATCAATGGCAATATATAAACCTTTACCTAGTTATTATGAAAGAAACGCATATATTTAGAGCAGTTTATAGCAATAACAGTCGCCCTGACATAATATATATATTATATATATATTATGGAGTGAGATGGAGTGAAAAGGATTTTGTGTGATCGGGGCCTGAACATGCAGGAGGGTGAAAGGAGGGCAAGGAATAGAGTGAATTGGAGCGATGTGGTATACAGGGGTTGACGTGCTGTCAGTGGATTGAATCAAGGCATGTGAAGCGTCCGGGGTAAACCATGGAAAGCTGTGTAGGTATGTATATTTGCGTGTGTGGACGTGTGTATGTACATGTGTATGGGGAGGGTTGGGCCATTTCTTTCGTCTGTTTCCTTGCGCTACCTCGCAAACGCGGGAGACAGCGACAAAGCATAAAAAAAAAAAAAAAAAAAAAAATATATATATATATATATATATATATATAAATATATATATATATATATATATATATATATATATTGCTTGAGGTAAAGGAATTTCAAATAAATGAAGTAACGGTACTCCAGTCAATACAACGGTCATAATCTTTAACATGATTAAACAAAGCATTTGATTCTTGTACTGTTAACAAAGTTCCTTACCAGTCTGTCCAATATAAAACATATCACAGCTTTTACAAGGGATTCTGTAAACACAGCCTGCAAAAGTTTCTGGCGAATTATTAAGATATTCTTTATAGCACTGTTATTACTGAAGCCTACATTTACATTAAAGGATTTAAGCAACATGGGAAGTAACGTGAAGTCATCACCGAATGGGAGAACTAAAAGGTTCTTGGTATCAAGGGAAGGTTAAGGGTTAACCACGCAAATTGTGTGGAGTTCGAACCCTTGCAGTTGGAGGGCATTATGTGTATTCATAACCACTATATTTGCGTATATTCATAAGAGAGGAGATGGCTTTTAACGTGCCAACTCTCAAAGACTTTTCAGATAAAAGACTTTCCATGGAAGAGAAAAAGACAACGTGACCGACTAATGGGAAGCACTATCAACCCGTAGACAGAGAGACAAACAGACAGACAAAAACAGACACCGGAAGAGTTCTCACGCAGACGGAAATATAATTCAGCCGACGGGTTGGTCTAGCGGAGTAAATGCCATCCTCTCCACAAGATCCCAATTTAACGGCCTCTGGAACCTGGAGAGACTACTGGTACTCGATTCTTTTTTGTTTGGAACTGGAATTTTCTACTGTGTGATTAGGACGATGGCTCAGAGGAAACCTATAATAGAGTAATTGTTCTCGGTTCGCCGGGCTCATACCCTTCCTTTGAGAGTATAACGTTCGAAGGAACAAATATTTTCATACAACCTTTTTATGACAATAAGACGAGGGCTTAAATCTTACTGTACTTCATCGTGAATCATACGTTTGGAATATCAGGGATGAATTGATGTTCCTTGATTTCATACCGAGGCAAAATGAATATATAGATTAGCCAAAGACTTTGAAAAAGATAAATCTTGCTGCCGAATATATGACTTTTAAAGTGACAGACGTTCAAAATCAGGCTTGAAATGAGATTCTAGGAGCTCTTGCTAAAACTCATACCCGAGAGAACGTCGTGAGGTAAGGGGTAAAGGAATTACTAATGACCCAGACGGTGGTCAGGAACTTCTCTACGCTCAGGCTAAGAAACGCAGATATAGGCATGCTCGTATATATATATATATATATATATATATATATATATATATATATATATATATATATACACACACACACACGTCCCCAGGATCCCTGTAATGGGGTTCCCACCGCAGCTTCAAGAGCGAGATGGTTAAAGTGGATTCCTCTGAGGCAAAAAAGTTCTCTTCGCGCTCGCGGTGTAAACACGCTCTTTGAAAACTTGGTCCATAAGAGAATCAAGCAAAACATCCCACCGTCACCCACACATCACGGTTTTAAACCCAATCACTCACCCACCACCCACCCACACACACACACACACACACACACACCGCATCGATGGGTTCAACCAATCACAAGCCCCCTTCCCGCACAGTATTGGTTGCAACAGACATCAGTAAAGCATATGACAATGTCGACCGACATGTCCTCACAAAGAATAAACTTTAAACCTCCCTCCACCAACAATGACAAAAATTATGTAGCTAACATCATAGCTGACTTCCACCACAAAGTCTCACACAAAGGCTTCACATTCAAGATCTTCAGTCTCCGCAATGGAGTTCCCCATGAAGCAGTTCTTTCTCTATCCCTCTTCATTCTCTCCTGACATAACCTCCCAGCATCTCCTGTAGACCATAGTATGAATGTCCTCTCATAAGCAGACAACCTTTGAGTAACATCATGGCACCCCTAACATTACAGAAGCAATAACAAACATGCAAACATCACAGACCCGGAACAGAGACTAACGTGAAACAGAATGTCTGCATCTACACGAAAGTCTGTCATCACACTTTCGACACCGGACAGAAACGAATCCAACCTGTACCCTCGAGTCTCCTTAATAGCCAATCACTTCCATTCAACAAAACAACAACTTTGCTTGGCTTTATTCACGACACATATGATAATCACTCCCCACACAACAAACTTTTACACAAAAGGAAGAAAAACTGAATGCCCTTAGAACATTGACTCGAAGCATACTTGGACAAAAGAAATCCCTCAGTATCCTTTATATACAAATTATTCACTCTTCCCTGAACTACACTTCACCTACCAAAAGCAAACTTATCTAGCTGCATACCACAAGGAATATTCAGAACAATTACTGGTTGCCCAGGAACCACAAATGATCAAACACATACACAGTGAAACAAAATCTTATGTAATACATTCCCGCCTCAATATACTTGACCCTCAACAAAGGCATTGAACCCTTCCCATTCAAGCCATTCGATAATCAACTACAAAACCCTATGTAAAAATGAAGACCGTATGTCTCCTTCAGACTATAGCATCCTATGCTCACAAATATCCTCACCTCGGAACAAAACAACACTGAAAAAGCATATACACACTGGAATGATCCGATCGCCTTCCCAAAATCAGTCCTAAACACAGTCTCAGTAGTCATACAAACCACCTGAGATCACAACTCCAACACAAGTTACTTTTTGGACATCAGCCATTCCTACAACTATACAAACGCCAAGACACTGCGGCGATGTACACATATCTGATGTAGACTGTCAGATGTAAACACACTATCGTAGTGCCTTGGAAGTCGATTAAGGAAAGCCTTGCTTCCCTGTCCCGAGTGTGAGTGGCAGTATTTCCATCTGGTAAAGGATGCGCGATGCATCAGCGAGATCCGTATATCAGCCAGTGGTTATGAAGGAGATGCTGGTTTGAGCTCATCGTGGCCGGCCTCGGGGTTAGGCTACTTCACTGCCACACAGATGGTCCGGGATTCGATTCTCGTGGTATAGTGATAAGTAGTTTACATTAGATATCATGGTTTATATATAGCATTTGCGGGGATATATATATGCATAATATTTATGCAAATATATTTGCATATTTCAAGGACTCGTTGCTGTTTTTCGTGGACACCTCACCGTGGGATAGGGTTGGACTCCCTGTGGGAGGCACTGCTCCTTGTAGCCCGTTTTCTACTCTTAATGGTTCAACTCGCCTCACCACATCCAAGCTGCTAACCCCTACTTAGTGGTTTCTCATACAATCGTGCACTCAGGCCAGCATCCCTAATGGTAGGCTCCCTCACGTCACCTATTGAGGTTGGTACAAGTTCCGTATGAGCATCGTAACTAATTCTCATACATTTTTTCTTCTCTTGCATCCGTCACTCTTTCCTTATCATCAATATCTCCTCGCCAACAAATTTCTCCTCGGGGTTACATGTTGCACGCATCTCCTCCCCGATCCCTGAATATATCACGTTATAGCGTAGGTAACATGCATAGCTTTTCTCTCTTGCTGCTTGTTTCCTTCATTCTTCGTGAGGGATGGTATATGTTGCTTGTTTCCCTTATTCTTCGTGAGAGATTGTATATGTATTCGAGGAGTTTGAAAATATAAAAAAAAAAAAATGGAGCAAGATGGTATATGTAGAGGGGAAGGTGCTTCTGTTAATAAGCTGATCCAGGGCATATGATATAATCAAATGAAATCATGGAGTAACCTGTGTTGCTTGATTATGAAGGCTAGACACGACCATGACGATCATATTGGATGTGTGCAAACAAGACCGTTGTTCTTCATTTCCTGACACCATGCTGTGAAGGTGGAAAAGGCCATCATATATATATATATATATATATATATATATATACACTGAAGTAGAACCTCCTTGTATCGACCGAGTACAGTGACATCATTAACATAGTTACATAATGTCCATTATGGTATCTTTTTCATCTGTACAAAATACTAATACAATAGGACTATTTAGAATATAATGACACAGACTTAAGCGAAGTGTGTTACTTAGTATTTAGTATGGGACTTCCTTGATGACAGGAGTTAGTGAACCAACATCACTTCACTGCGAAGATCGTAAGAGCTAGGATACCTAACTACCCTCTCCTGGACGTAATCAGCCTCCTTAAGCACATAGGACTCGATGTCTCGCATTACTTATTCTACATTCGTTCGCCTGTCCCAACTAATTACATTACTGTTATAATTTTATCGTAATTCAGGTCACATTATCGCTGCAATATATGACATTACATTGATGGCGTCATTCATCTCCTTATATAACTTATTTACATATGAAATTAGCACTGCTTTACATTACATTATATTAATGACCTCGTATGTAATATCCTATTATTGTCATTATATATACTGGTAATGTACTTCAAGTCATATTAATATTGCAGCGAGTCCTTCCGCTAATGTTTGTCCCGAGAGAGAGAGAGAGAGAGAGAGAGAGAGAGAGAGAGAGAGAGAGAGAGAGAGAGAGAGAGAGAGAGAGAAACGACTCCCTCCACGAGCCTGCACTCGTTCTCAGTGGATGGAAAGGAGTATGTACACTTTCGACATGGACCTCCTGGTTCCCAATGAGCCTATCGTTACCCTGTTCCGTGGAGTGCAGCCTCGAGGTAGCAGGAGTCCTATAATAGAATGGTGATAATTCCTACTGCTGCCGTATATCACGTGATATAAGAACTACCTTACAACTCTACAGGTGAGGGAGGGTTTGTGGGAATGTGTGAAAGAAGTGGAGGGAAGTTGGGTCCATATTTATGTGGGTAAAAAGGAAAATGGACTACGAGTGATGGGTGTCTATGAACCTGGCCATGAAAAGATATATGAAGAGAGGCAAGTGTTATGGGAGCAGCGAAGTGAATGTGTCAGCAGTTTTGATGCAAGATATCGGGTATGTATATCAAGAGTTGGATGGTTAAAGTAAGACTGTGAGTGCTCGAGGGAATGAACATGCAGGAGGGTGAAAGGCGTCCACAGGACAGAGTAAATTGGAGCGATGTAGTATACAGAAGACGACCTACTGTCAGTGGACGAAATCAGGGTACTTGAAGCATCCGAGGGAAAGGCCTGTTGGATCTGGTTGTGGATAAGTCTCATATCACTGGGACTGTTCAAATAGAAATTGGTTTTGGGGTAATTATGAGAAAGTGAATGAAAATAATGCAGAATTTGACATTTTTTGCCGAGATGAGATAAAAAAAAAAGTAGATCATTCATTAGAAGTTATCTCTTATTCGTGAATATTCCTCACGGGTCGTCAGTTGAGGAGCGAAAAGTTAAACAAAGAAAAGAGAAAAATGGGCGAATAGGATCCTCAGAGATTACGCATGAATAGACAGCACATACAGCGAAGTTGTGGAACTAACGGTATTTGGTATCAAAGGCTTTTCTTCATCTACTTGCACTTTAGTATGTGAAAATGTCACTTAAAACACTCGCGCCATCTACCCTCCCCACGCACTTTGGTATGTGAAAATATCACTTAAAACACTCGTGAGACGTACCCTCCTCACTACTATCTCCACAACTCCCCTTCCACCAGATATCCTTCCCTTCCCGAGGGACTCCTGGATAATGGCCCGCCCTCCAGCCAGTGGTACTAGTACCCTACCACCATCACCAAGCCTCCCTCCAACTCCCTCACCTGGAGGCGTTGCTGATCCTTGGGATGCCTTGCCCAAGACCCCCCCCATTTCCCTCTCTGGTGCCACTTTCCAAAACAAAACCCCGTGATAACGCGTGTGTGTGTGTGTGTGTGTGTGTGTGTGTGTGTGTGTGTGTGTCTCATCCTCTCGCCTCGACCCTGCCATTATCCCTCACCTCACTCGCCCTACCAACCCCCTATCCTGGACCTCATATGACCCAGGCTCACTGCCCTGCGTCACCTGCCTCAGATCATCACCCAGGGTGAGCCATTAAGACCACTCGCGACAGCAGATGTCACCCGATTCGAGGTCATTTATATGTTAATTGTACGGCATTAGAGGCGTTAATTGTCGAGTTCGGTGGGTTATTTCCAGGCATTGTCTCTGGATGGTTGTACCTGGGGGCTTCCTTACTGGTGTACATCGGGTAGGATGTCTCGGTCAAGCATAAGCTTCGAATAAAGTGCCAAGGAAAAATGAAAAAAAGGATATGCGAGAGAAATAATGCAAGGGCAAATAGGGAGAAATCATATGTATGTATAGATATCTTATAAGAATAAGATTGCATTAAGTCTAGCTGGGTAATTAAGACAGGACCAACATCCCTGACACGGAGAGTGCGAGATGGCTCAGAGCATCACTTCAACAGTCATCAGTCAGGAGGGAGGTGCTTCCCTGGGCGGCTGCTGTCCACAACCTGCTAACGCATGTCAAATGATTCCGGACATCATTGCAATACTCCTTGCTCTCAGATCCGTCACAACGACCAGCTTTAGATGTGTCAGTCAAAACAGACCAAATAGATGTTTACAGTCATATTTTCTTTGCTGTCGTTCACAAAAGGTCCGGTTTAGGTAAACAAAGTTGCCATTAATATCTAGTTTCATTCATCACGAACATATGTTACCTTGTTTCATCACAATCCTCCAATGTTATCCCAGGGATACAATCAAACATTTATCATATTATGTTACCCTATGATACGTTATCCCGTAGTATCAATTTCGTTTTCAGAGTGTTATCTTAAAATGTTATGACTGTACCTTGTATGATTATCGTGGTTTTTAGTGCACATGATAACATGTTCACTAAAAACCCTGAGCTTTGTCTAGATTCTGATATGTTATCCTAGTGCTTCTTATGTTATGCTAGTATGTTATCCTAGCATGTTGTCCCTTTATGTCTTAAGTTAACCTGGCACGTTATGCTTGTATCGCTTGTGTTATCCTAGCACGTTAACCCTATAATTCTTGTGTTATCGTGGTAGGCTATCTTCGTCTCGCTTGTGCTATCCTGGGACATTAGCTTCGTAACTGTTTGCGTTATCCAGGCAAGTTATCCCCAGACCTTTCATGATTGTATTTACACGTCCTCCCTGTCCTTTGCTTATGAACCCATTGCTAAAGGTTAAGAAAACCCACCTTTTACCCAAGCATGCAGAGTGTATCGGAAAAGTGATCTCCTGGTTACCGTAATGGTATGTTATGCTGTTATCTTTGTGGTTAGTGTTATCACGGTGTGGTATGTGTTATGAGTGTGTGTGTGTGTGTGTGTGTGTGTGTGTGTGTGTGTGTGTATGTGTGTGTGATGGGCGGGTAACTCTCCTGACCAGGCAGAGTTTAGGTTCTTGTCACTCACAATAACACGACACATCCCAAGGCGGGTCGACCAGTTGCTGGGAACTCTCTAAACTCCCACCCAGTGGGAGAGCTAACCAGCCACTCACCAAGCCGACCGTAGTGTTCTTTCTCTCCGATCGCCAGTGCGGGGAGACGTATGTAGCAGCCCTTAACATATCCGAAGCTTTTGACAGTGTGCGGCATCGGGGTCTCGTCTCTAAGCTTCACTCTCCTGGCTTCCCTCCTCCACTTTCCTCCCTCATATCTAGCTTCGTCTCATCTATGAGCAACGGGGTCTAAACCGGTCAAATCCCATCAGGCTCACATTACCAGTAATGTGTATTTTACGGAAATTGCTGTCAAAAGCGGAGGTATATGAACACGAATATGTATTTGTAGATATATGAATATGTCCGTGTATGTTTATATGCGTGTGTATATAAATGGATAGATCTTTTTCACGTGTATCCTGGCGCTACCTAAACGGCGATCAAGTATGATAATGGCAAACAAGTGATTGTCCAAGACAATCACTTGTTTACCAAATGGCGTCCTAGCCACGTCTTTTCGTTGTATACCAACTGACTTACATTTCATTCTTGTATCTCCCCTGATGATGTGATTATTACACGAATGTGCACTTGGGAACTTGTCGTGTTTCATTTTCCCCGTGGACTCATAAGAATTATATATATATATATATATATATATATATATATATATATATATATATATATATATATATATATATATATATATAGAAAAGCAAATGGATTTGTATGTAGCATTTATGGATCTGGAGAAGGCATATGATAGAGTTGATAGAGATGCTCTGTGGAAGGTATTAAGAATATATGGTGTGGGAGGCAAGTTGTTAGAAGCAGTGAAAAGTTTTTATCGAGGATGTAAGGCATGTGTACGTGTAGGAAGAGAGGAAAGTGATTGGTTCTCAGTGAATGTAGGTTTGCGGCAGGGGTGTGTGATGTCTCCATGGTTGTTTAATTTGTTTATGGATGGGGTTGTTAGGGAGGTAAATGCAAGAGTCCTGGAAAGAGGGGCAAGTATGAAGTCTGTTGGGGATGAGAGAGCTTGGGAAGTGAGTCAGTTGTTGTTCGCTGATGATACAGCGCTGGTGGCTGATTCATGTGAGAAACTGCAGAAGCTGGTGACTGAGTTTGGTAAAGTGTGTGGAAGAAGAAAGTTAAGAGTAAATGTGAATAAGAGCAAGGTTATTAGGTACAGTAGGGTTGAGGGTCAAGTCAATTGGGAGGTGAGTTTGAATGGAGAAAAACTGGAGGAAGTGAAATGTTTTAGATATCTGGGAGTGGATCTGTCAGCGGATGGAACCATGGAAGCGGAAGTGGATCATAGGGTGGGGGAGGGGGCGAAAATTTTGGGAGCCTTGAAAAATGTGTGGAAGTCGAGAACATTATCTCGGAAAGCAAAAATGGGTATGTTTGAAGGAATAGTGGTTCCAACAATGCTGTATGGTTGCGAGGCGTGGGCTATGGATAGAGTTGTGCGCAGGAGGATGGATGTGCTGGAAATGAGATGTTTGAGGACAATGTGTGGTGTGAGGTGGTTTGATCGAGTAAGTAACGTAAGGGTAAGAGAGATGTGTGGAAATAAAAAGAGCGTGGTTGAGAGAGCAGAAGAGGGTGTTTTGAAATGGTTTGGGCACATGGAGAGAATGAGTGAGGAAAGATTGACCAAGAGGATATATGTGTCGGAGGTGGAGGGAACGAGGAGAAGAGGGAGACCAAATTGGAGGTGGAAAGATGGAGTGAAAAAGATTTTGTGTGATCGGGGCCTGAACATGCAGGAGGGTGAAAGGAGGGCAAGGAATAGAGTGAATTGGAGCGATGTGGTATACAGGGGTTGACGTGCTGTCAGTGGATTGAATCAAGGCATGTGAAGCGTCTGGGGTAAACCATGGAAAGCTGTGTAGGTATGTATATTTGCGTGTGTGGATGTGTGTATGTACATGTGTATGGGGGGGGGGGGGGGTTTGGGCCATTTCTCTCGTCTGTTTCCTTGCGCTACCTCGCAAACGCGGGAGACAGCGACAGAGTATAAAAAAAAAAAAAAAAAAAAAATATATATATATATAATCATTGGTCCAGTATAGATTTAAGTGGGCCAAAGTAAATCATTATAAATGTACGCACAAGAGAGTGGTAACCGAGAGGATGGTGGCATGTACAAAGCACCATACGGGAGGAGTAATGTGGGATCGGGAGTATATATGCGTATGTGTATTGTTTCTATTCAGTATGAAGTACCTATGAAACAATAAGCTTCAGGAAAGAGTACAATGTAGTCCACTAAAAACATTACCATAGACGCCAAACGTCATAAAGAACAAAGCAGCGTTCAGGTGTGACCACCAGGTCCTGCCTGACCTATGACCCAGCCTCCCACCCAAACCCCTCCACTGCACCTGCTATCTCTCTCTTCTTTCCTGCAAAACTAGAACACTCGTGCCCTAATTCATGACATCATATATTTGCCTCTACTCATGTACCCATATATGTGCCCTCTTTCCCAACCCGATTCTATATTCGCCGAGATGTATATATCTCTACCCTTAACCATAGTACTCTTAGGTCTGTGTATCCAATCCTGCTGGTACATCTATATTTCCAGTCTCACGTTGTGTTAAGTATGTGTAACTTGTTAGAGAATGTAGTACAACATTCCTCGCCCTCCTCCTCTTCAGGTAGGTTCTCTCCTCTTGTCAGATTGAAGCATGTTCGCCTCCACTCTACCCGATCGTTATGCACTCTTCCCTCCTGCAGGGAAAGTCGCGAGGTTCCGAGGCTCCGCTGGCTCTTACACGCGAGATATTTCTTCGTACAACATACAAGGACCTCCCCTTTCCCTCCCTCTGTAAACCCAATCAAACCCTGAACCCATCTGTATCTTAACCATTTACATGTTAATCACCTAATAGAAGACAAGTTTAAGCTGTACATTATTAGCATATCCTCCTCATGCTATGCCATGCCCCACCTCTTTGATAGTCTCTTTTTTTTCTTTAACCCAATCTCTTTACCCTCCCCATGCTCCTTCCTTTTAACTGTGCTCCCTCTCCATTTAACTCCTCCTCCTCCTCTTCCTCCTCCTCCTCTTGTCCCTTCCTTCACCTCTCCTCTGAGACTGGGAGGGGGAGTGGCTGGGGTGGGGTCGGTATCAGGCGAACACGGGTTTGCTGTTGAGCTCTGGGCCGGTCCGCCAGCCTTATCTCCCTGACATGATTCCTGGAGCACACGGCTTTTACTTACCCCGCGCGTCCCTACACCGACACCCGGGTGTAAATTGCGCGGGCTTATCCTGCCTGCTGGTGGGTGTTGGTGGGGGGGATGAGTGTGGCGAGGGAGGGAAGAAGTGGTGTAAGTTTCTTGGATTGGCGGTGTCGTCACTGGAAGTGTGGGAGGGAGGGTGATGATGGTGTTGGTGGTGATAGTGTAGGAGCGTGAGGAAGTGGTGTTCGTGATAAAGCAGAGGCTTCAATAAGAAGGTCGTGTCGATGCTAGTGTAGAAAAGGAGTGGCGTCGGGAGTGTTGTTGGATGATGCTTTCTGAGGGTACGTAAGGGTAGGGTAGGTTGAGGGATGTGTGGTTAGTTGATGACTGTGGTAGTGTGAGGGATGCGGAAAGCGTTTCCGGGTGTGATATATGGGTTTATAACGCCAGGGATGATGATTCGTGTCCTAATGACGAGGGAGGATCGCGAACGGCAGTCTTAGCGTGTGTACAAGGTGCTATTTTATTGGCAATCTTGAGAGTGTTGCTGGAAGATACTAAAGGTTTATGGCAAGTGTGGGAAAAGTGAGTGTGGGAAAGAGCGGTGCATATGACGTCACGAATTGATAGGAAGAACGTAGCAAGTCATGTTTCAAATGATCCTTCCTTTAGTATAATTCACGTTTCAAATGATCCATCCTCAACCGAGAGGGCAAGTCTGGGACACACTGTGGGAAGAGCAGGGCCAAAAAATGTGTCAATGAAACTGAGTTTTTATCAGTGTTTGTACGGTAAAGGAACCACGGGTGATGGAAAAGGAGGAAGAGAAGAATGCATTTACATAGTTAGCACTGCGACCCGCAGATATAAAAGACATGCTATCATTTCGTTAACAGAAAAATACGAACGAATAGCACCATCTTTGAATAATGATTAACAATCATGTACCACTGAACACAAGTCAAAGATGATTAGACAAGGGTCATGGGATTGAAGAGACTAGTAGATCACACTAGGCACTTGATCATAAGCCTTGCAATTTGAAGTACATTATCGAGGGACTATTGATAGGGGCTCAGAAGTGTTGTTGGCAGCAGGTAGCTAAATCTAGTTTGCAGAACACGAGAGCTGCAGAATTTGGCACATCAACCTGCGGACGGCTTTTGTCCCACAATCGGTAAACATTCACAGTTTAAGTAAGGGAGAAAAAAAATGATCTATTGAAATTAAGGTAAATGCATCGTGCCAAAGAGCTCCACGACTCAGAGCTGTCGACAAAGTTAGTAATGCCATGTAGCCACATTCGAGTTAAATGCATTCTGTCACATACAATTGCTTTGTATCATGACACAGTTGTTAACGCAAGCACACTAATGCAGTCTCGTGACTCCTGGAGATGGTGGCATGTCTGCTGAAGGCAATAGCTCCCGAGGAGTTAACAGCTTATATTCGAAGGATCTCACACACACACAGACGATAACACTGCACGTGTATTTAGATTGGTCAGGTCCCTTTGCGAAACTTTATGCCGACGCGTTGAGGCAAAGTGGGTTGTGATATTCCATCCTAGAATCAACTCAACGAGGATGAGAGAGAGCGAGAATCATGGTAATTACGGCCGACTTGATGGCCCGGTCACGAGAGAGAGAGAGAGAGAGAGAGAGAGAGAGAGAGAGAGAGAGAGAGAGAGAGAGAATCTTTTTCTGCATATGATGAAGACGTACCTCCCGATCTCAAGTCTGTGCATGTAAACAGAGCTAATTTTGAGGCCCAAAGCTGTTGGTCAAGGCAGCTGAGACAAGAATACAGAAGTTGGACTGATCATTCTATAAAGCTGTTCGAACTATCCTCTTAAATCATTTGCTAAGCGTATCTTCAGGTGTGAACCAAAGGGTTGGATAGACAAACAGAATTTGAAAAAAAAGAGGATCACTTCGCATCTCCTCCGAGTCTATATGATCATTCCATCGACCAGCTTCAAGAATACAAACCCTAGAGTTTCATACACTTGAGAATTGATTTTATGTTACGTTTGATACCATGAAGAGGTTTCCTAGTGCACGACAAATACGTTTGATGTTATAAGAATGATGAAAATGCAAGATAAGGTTTTGAATATAGAGGGTCACATTCGAATGCAAAAGCGAGTAAACGAGGAAATAAATGACTTCAAAATGCCAGCAGTCTTGCTAAAGACAGGTAAAAACGTCAGTGTCTTTTCAGTAATGAAAGGAAATTATGGAAAAGGTCATTCAAAAAAAAATTGAAGAATAAACTTTGCACTTTTTTCTAAGTCCTTACTTTCCCTCAAGACGACCCCAGTAAGACAACCTGACTGACTATTACTTAAGTTAAAATAAGACTTCGAACGGTGACTTCGAAGTCAGAACGGTGACTTCGAAGTCAGATTCAACCCGGTCAGAGGTAGAAACCCAAAGCCATGTGTTCACAAAAGATAGGTTGGTTGTCTGGGCTTTTAAAAGCCGTCAATATCAAGTTACTACACCCACCAACCGAAAAATCCTGAACACGTCCCTCAAGTGTTGAGAATGATTGGAAGACCACATAACACTCACACTCTGCATATGGCAAATGTCTTAGCGAAAATGAACAAATTGTTATATAGAGAAAATTTCTATATTTGATTCGTCTGATGAGACATATTTTCTGTACCTTGTATGTAAAGGAATAATCAGACATTAATCATAATAATCAACAAAATTGGAGTGAATGTTTGTTGATAATATCAAACCAAAGAAACAAAAGCAATGGAATTCAATGATATTTGCATGCATTTCGAATCCACTTACCTTAATCTAGAATCTCTCCTCTCTACGATGTGGAATTTTGATCGTAACGTGAATAGACTTACCTTAAACCCATCCGTATGACAGGTCATTTTAATCGTTCCTTTTTCTGAAAAAAATAAAAAATTGTTTTAGCCTTCGAGTACAACACTAAGTATGGCATTTATCATGTACATTACTTAATTGTTCTACTGTTCGTATGATCAACCTAAATGTACACACATATCTATGTCTTTCCTATATCCTCCTCAAAATAAGGATATAATGTGCTTCTTGAAAATAGAAAACTGAACGAATCTATCATGAGATACTACCAGGATAGTCAGCTTGAGGGATACGACTGTCGAATCAGGATGGTGAGGACAACGCTATTGGTCAGCATAATGAAAGGTAGCAATTCTGGTTTACACCCTTGTGAGTACAGGGCGCTTTGATCGAAGGATGAAACTCTCTTTCCAAACTTTTGTTGGAAATATTTCTGCCTTATATATGATTTTTAACGGGAAACAAGGACTCTCTTTGTATATACAAGACAGAATCTATATCTATATAACTTTCTGTTGGTTCAGATACCTTTAATAACTGTACCTGATAAAGAAAATTTAACTTCGTAGAGAAAACAATATCTACGTACATTTGGCCCCAGGGAAATGATGTCTCAGTTTTCTGTATAGTTCGTCCAAACTGCGGTATCTGGCAATTGCATGATAAGGGTTGTGTGTGTGTGTGTGTGTGTGTGTGTGTGTGTGCCCAACTTATTAGTGCCCGTTGGGCTGGACGCCCTTGTATGGTGAAGTATTACCGTTCCCCCGACCTTATCATTTCGCTGCCTAACCTTTACTGGTTCTCCCTCTTATATTGCGACAGGAAAAGGCTTCCAGATGAGTGGTATAGAAGAGGTGTATGCCAATCCCATGCATCAAAGACGAAGATGATTGCAAGAGAAAGAAAGCGTAGATAGATACAATAAAGAGTCACTTGTAGCTGTAGACTATGCTGCATATGGGCTGATCTACGTGCTTAAAAGCCGTTTTCCTTTCAAACAATAGTAATAGTATATTGCTAAGAATAAAGCCTTCAGGGAAGTTAGCAATTGCTCATTTGACATTCGTACTCCTGTCTTGTGTCATCGTCCACTGGAGCAGTGAATATGATCAACATTTATTTTACACATGCAGTAAGGAAATGGCATAGACGTCAAATTTTGGTTATTTCACAGCAACTATTCTTTTCTCTCTCAAGGAAAATGAAATCTAACTTACCCGTTCTACAAACCGGATTCGTTAATATCAGAATCAGCAATCAGTACCCATAATTATTATCACTAAAATACCGAAGAATGTCTTTGGAAATTCAAGGACATATTCCATTATTCATTTACATCTCAGCAATGTATGGTCGTCTTTAGCATAACTAATGCACGACCTCTGAGGTATGTCAAACTTTTCGACTCATTTACTGGTTCCATAGCACGACATGGTATCCATGGAAACCTATGATACACAAAGATTTCTTTTATCAGAAGTTTCAGAGGCTTCGAAGGTCAAATAAAACTTCACCAGCTTCATTTTGAATACGTACGTCTTCTATATAATTTTTCTTTCTTTTTTCTTTAAATTTTCTTCTTCAATGGTAGAAGAAGTAAGCGGAATAAGAATGATCATTGGTTAGAAATATTTCTTGAGCTGGTGACAGATCCTTAATCAAACTTACAAAATAAATCACTGCAAGAGAAAACGTACAGATGACCATCATTAAATTCCATGATTTGATATATGCTGAAACACGCCGTAAAATTGCAAGAGATAACGAGGCAGACAACTCCTCAACTCTCCCATTTCCGCTAATCGACTAAGATAACTGTGAACCACAGATCCGTGACACACACACACACACACATCATAAAATCCACGACATTCCTTCACGCAAATGAACCTATGCTTCACGGATGCCACCAATACTCGAGCTTCTTGCCACAGAGAGAGAGAGGGAGAGAGAGAGAGAGAGAGAGAGAGAGAGAGAGAGAGAGAGAGAGAGTCAGTGGGCCATCACAAACGACGAACTGGCTAGGGTGAGAGGTGATCATATACTAATATTCCAGCATTTCGCCAGAGAGGAGGCCAAACCATTAGCAAATAACTCTATGATTGTCTTCCGTGATTTCGCCCGCCCCCCGATGAAGCATCGAGATAAGGAGTCTGCACCGGTTCATATGAGTCGGTAATTAAATCACTTGGTGTAATGGGTGCACATTCTACCTGGGCATCAGCATTTCAGGGAGATCTCTCATCAGTCAGGTGCATTCTTCGTCCACTGATAAATCATGGTGCCTAATCAAGCGGGAGATACAGTACCCTGCAGTTGCAGTGGACAAATAAATGATTTCCTGATTAAAACTGGTCGAAGAAGGAGGAGGTGGTTTGAGGGACATTTGTAATCGAGCAGTGGCTTCGTGAAACACTAACTGTCACTGGAGAATGTGAGCACAGAAGCCAATATACTTTTTTTTTTTCGCCCCCCTCTTTTTTTGTGTGTGTGTGGTGCACTTTAGATGTACTGAGAGGCCTTGGATGATCCTCACGAACGATAAATCCTTCAGACATGAGACTCACTGTCAGCAGATATGACGAGAGATAGCAAAATCCTATGCTTGAAAACATACGGAGAACGAAAATAACGCTAAAATGAGTAATGATAATTTTAGTAATAATGATTATAGATATGATAGAAATAATGATTGATAATAATAAGTAATAATAATTATGATAATGACTAATAACATAATTAGAATAACTGATAATAGAATGCCATGTAATGCAAAAAAAATGCCAATAGCTACAGACCACTGGGACCTTTCGAGGTTGTTTGTGATAATGGAAGATATTTGAAACTTGCATATTAGTGTGGAAAAATCTCGAAGGCGTATGGATAACCCGAAGAAAGTACAAGTCGTCACTGTGAGTATAGGAGGCGCAGATAATGCAAGTCGTGGTATACAAAGGAATTCAAACACCAACAGACCACTGGGTCCGTCCGAGGCTGTTTGTGATCGCGCAAAAGATATGAAAATCAGAGATCATTATGGTAAGGGTAGAAATACGCACATATTCAGAAAAGAGAAATATTATAAACGTTTGATGTCCCTAATGAAGCACAGATAATGTCAATCGTGGATCTGAAGCGAACTATGAGATCTTTTCTATGATATTACCTTCAATCCCTCTGATGAGTAAGCTACTCCATATGTTAACAATACTGTTGAAGATAAAGTATTTCAACTCATTCGAGGTAGAAAGGTTGCCCAGGGTTGTTGTTGAGTGTTTAAAAACAGTGGGGTCCACATCTCTTCGAAATTCTCTATCATAACACAGCTTCTTGAATCTATGTATACCGCCTGCATTTACCATGTCTCCGGTCATCTTGTCCCATCCATCCACTACCGATACTATAAAAGTACTTCCTTATGTCTTTTTTTTGACAGGCGTCTTACATAATGTCACGTTATGTCCCCCGGCTGTTCTCTCCCTACATCAGTTTCAGAACTGTCCACTGTGTTTGTGTGAAATCACCCATCTGTAGTCATCCATTTGGGCTGTATAGGGAGGGAGTTTTAAACCACCACCACCACACCTCAGGTCACCTCAAGTTAACCACCTCACCGCCACAGTCCAGCATAGAGCACAACAGGACCTGATCCATGAGGTTTGGACAAGGCCGCTTCTGAATCTTCAGTTCCATTACACCCTCCTCATCTGTATATTCTCACCAACACTAGCCCACGTCATCTTCACAATACATTCCACCTTCACTACACCCTCATCTTATCTATACTCACCTACACTATCCCCCATCATCTTTACAAGATAATCTTCATTACACTCTCATTGCACCAATACCTCCCTCCCTCACTCTTACCCCCTGTGCCCGTGACTTCCATCGTTCTTGTCACCACTATAAACACACCTTCCCTTATTCCCATCGTAGCACCAGAATCTCCCTCACTCTTAACACCTTTCCTGCAAATTCTCTCATTCACACCATCATACTACACGCTCCCTCACTTTTACCGCTGTACCCGAGAGCTTCCACATCCAAAAATCTCCCTTTTACACGCTTATCAATTAATATATAATCCAATAAGGACTGCTGGCCATTTTCCTACTCACATATGCACACTTGTGTATGTTCTTTTTTAAACATAGTATTCCCAAGCACCAGTCCTTTTTCAACACACAAATCCACAAGTTAACCATTTCCATTCACTTTGCTAAATATCCCATGCCCCTCCCCCATGTTATACCCTCTACTACCACGTTACTCACCTTGGCATTTAGATCACCCATCACTAATACCTGTTCTGCTGCTGGACGCATAGTTAGGCCAGTCTCCACCAAGTTGGTCCTATGGGGTTGTCTAAGAAACCGCCTTTAACCTCTCTCTCTCTCTCTCTCTCTCTCTCTCTCTCTCTCTCTCTCTCTCTCTCTCTCTCTCTCCATTCGAACACCTCCCCCACTGCCTGTTATCACCTCCTTCCTGGTAGAAGTAACAGGTTCATAAACTTAGGCGTGCTGAATTTCACCATCAGCTGTACACGAGCAGACACTTGCCTGGCCGAGAGCAACACTTGATAAGGCAGTTATCGTTGCCATTTTTACTCGATAATGGCCTATCACCGGCTCTTGCTTCACACTGTATGATAACTATTAGAGTGGATTTACAGAGGTATCCTTCTCCTCTATCGGTGCTTATATCAGCATTTACTTTTGCCTGACTGCGAGTATAATCACAATCCTTTTTATCTGCAATGTTTCTTTTAGTTGAGGTTTTCGTTCGTGTCACCTTCGATCCTTGTTAAGTATATTCCCACGATTTCACTAGTATGTCTCATTATTCACAAAGAGATTATTCATTGGAGAGGGAGAATATAAAAGGTTAAGTCTAGAGATACTAAGAGTCACACCTCCCGAGGAAATGGCGATTTCAATAGGGCCGTAAAAAGTAATCCAAACTCCTAGTTCTATCCCGCCAGCCCTGCTGCTCTCGGGAGGCATATCTGTGTTCTCCGCTGGGATGGGGGAGTTGGGAAGTGCTAGATGGGGAGGAAGGGCCTGAGACAAGAGAGGAGGGGACCCGTTGCATCTGTTTATCTAACTGTCAAATTGCAGAGCCAGTAAGCATTTAGGAACACGTTGCATCCATTACTGGAAGGGCGGAGGCAACGGAGTTCTCGCCACCACACGTCGACCTCCTCCTCCACGGCGGGGACAAATTGCCGCCGATAAGGAGGCGTCCTAATGGTGGCGTTATCTCGGCCATCCTCGCTCGCCTCCCGCCAACCCAGTGACGCCCTCCAACACTTTCCCAGCACTGCTCCACCTGGCCACTCCTCACCTCTTCTCCACCTCATCAGTCTCTACCATCTGCTCCACCATTACGCTACCTGGCCACTGACTTCCTCCATCACTGGTCTACTGTGTACCTTATGGCTATCCCAACTGGAACCAAGACGCAGTTCCCCACTACACTATCACTTCTCCATCTGACTACTTACCGTCTCCTATTACAGCTTCACCAACGTTCCCCCTTATCCCATCTGTTTAGTGAACGTCCTCCAGCAATCGCCCAGACATGATTATCACTTTCCCGACCAATACTTTAATCTGCCTCACCAGTACTCAACAGTACCTCACCAGGTCTCAACACTGCTTCAACAGCATTCGGTGACTCTCTCTACTTTATGATTACTCGTGTCCCATCATCAACGCCACACCTCCACCATAAGTAACTCCACTACTCCAGCAATCTACTAACTCGTCCCACTGTAGCCCTAAAGGGATACTCGCTCACTCCGTCACTACGTCTATCATTGAAGTCATCATTCCAACAATATGCTGTCACCATTCTCTGTTACACAGTACTCCACCACAAGACTATTTCGGAAAAAGATTTTCCCATCACTACATCACTGCTCCATCACACCTCCACTTCTCCTTCACTGCCTCATCACTGTCCTGCCACTGCTTCATCACAAATTTTCTCACTGTTCTACCTCTATATCGCCAGAGCTCAATCATTATTTCATAGCTACTTGATCACATCAACACGACCCTCACCATAATCTACCTCCACATCGACCCAGCAAGAGTCCGTCATTATCCCGCCATACTTTCCTTACTACTACAGTGCTCCTCCCTCAGCACTGCTCTGTCGGAGCTCAGTCAGTATCCCGCTTCCCCTGGTCACTAGCACCACCTACTGTAGCTCCGTCACTGCTCCTTGACACTCTGTCTTGGTAATTGCTTCGCTTTTGAAAGCCATTTTCTTTTCCTTTGCTTTGTATTTCTTCTTTTTATCAGTTTATCCTCAAAAGCTAAATGGCTAGTTCCAAAATGTTAAGAGGTTAATCACGTAGTTCTAACGGATTGCGACTTCAATGAAGCAGGAGAAAGTAATCCGTGCACCTCATCCACCCTGTCATTGCTACTACTACTACTACTAATACTACAATTACTACTGCTGTTACTGCTTTCGTAACACTTTCCTAATCCCATCCCATCGCCATAGCTCAAGGGTAATGACATCAAAGTCTCAGGGTCAGCGACATGCACACCACTGCTTTATGAAGCTACCGCAACACTACGCTAATGCATCCAATTAGTTACACCCTCCTACATCGCAGCTTTTACCTTACGGAATATTACGTCACAATCTCATGTCTTCCCGTTTCACAGTGTTACGACTACAGGGAGTGTCTTGCACAGGTGAAGCAAAAGAAAATGTACTACGATAATTACATTCTGATATACTGATGTAAAGACAACTCAGCTCTGGTAATTCTGACCAAGTGGTGTGCAAGAAAGACTTGTAATGCTATTAGTAGCTTTGACAGTGGAAGAAGTGCACCTGTAAGAGTAAGCAGTGGTACGAGTGAGAGGTTTGAAATGAGTATAGGGAGTGTGTCAAGGTTGTGTGATGTTTATATGGTTATCTATAGTTCAAATGGATGTAGTATTATCCGAGACAAAGGTGGGAAGGAGGATGAGTGTGATGTTATATTCAATCAACCAGAAACAGAATGGAGGATGGCCACACCACTCTGTGTATATATACGATGCAGCGTTGTTTGCTAATGGAAGACTGTTGTGTTGAGATCAGAGTTGTGGATGAATAAGGATGTTGTGGTTGAATTTAGAATATCTATGAATGAAGTTCAGATAGGATGGTAGTGGGAGAGGTGAAGTTGAAAAGGAAAGTCTTGCAAAGGAAGGAAGATCGGAAGTGCGTTAAAAACTTTGGTAAATGGGAAAACTCTAAGCGAAGAATTGCAAGAAGACATCAGGAAAGTGTATTAGACTTGTCTCTAACATACACATATAGTTATATGAATCCAAGTTCACCTAAGTCAGTATAGGCACAAGAGAAGAACAGTAGAAATGGTTAATTACCGGCAGTAATTTGATATATATACCCTTAATGTTTACATATTTGAAGAGATATGGAGTGCTAGAAAGAAGATAACTAGAGGAGCTCGAACGATTGAAGAAAGAGGAAGAGAAGCAATGTAAACCATAAACGAACCTGGAAACCTTAGGGACGACACGCTGGTGTCTTCAGGGAAGAATTGCTGGAGGTTACATGAACGACCTGGTGGCGGCTACGGGAATGTCACGCGAGTGGTCACAGTGATGACCACCTAGAGGCCACAGAGATGGCCAGCTGGAGCACACAGGGACGATCACAGGCTAACCTTGGGAATGGCCAGTTGATGACCATAATGATAAGTCACCCGGTGGCCACAGTACGGCCAGTTGGTAGCCTCAATGACTGATAAACTGATGGCCAAAATGATGGCCAGTTGGTGGTCACAGGAAATCCCAGCTAGTGGCCACAGGAAGAGCCAGCTGGTGTCATGATAAGGGCAAGCTGATGGCCACAGAGATGGCCAGCTTGTGACCACAGGGATGGCCAACTTGTGACCACAGGAAGGCCAGCTTGTGACCACAGGGATAACCAACTTTTGACCACAGGGATGGCCAACTTGTGACCACAGGGATGGCCAACTTGTGACCACAGGGATGGCCAACTTGTGACCACAGGGATGACCAACTTGTGACCACAGGGATGACCAACTTGTGACCACAGGGATGGCCAACTTGTGACCACAGGGATGGCCAACTTGTGACCACAGGGATGGCCAACTTGTGACCACAGGGATGGCCAACTTGTGACCACAGGGATGGCCAACTTGTGACCACAGGGATGGCCAACTTGTGACCACAGGGACGGCCAGCCAGTGCCCACAGAAACGGCAAGTTTGGGACCACAGGGACGGCCGCCAGGTGGCCACAGGGGCGGCCAGCTGGTGGCCACATGACGCAGGATGGCACGCGGCTGACCTGTGGTGTCGCACCGTATTAGTCTGGTTGATGCGACACTTATCTGGTAAATTGTTCACTTCACTTAGACGGCGAGGCTGTATCAGCGGCCAGCCCGACCCACTTACACTTGGGCCCTGCTACATTTGGGCCTCGCTACACTACAGCGTCGCTACAGATGGTTCCTGCTACACTCAGACCCCGCCCCACCTGACCACATTAGAGGAGAACCTTTCTATTCAACAGGGACAGGTACGTTCCCACACGTAAGAGACCACCATAGATCCTGGCCTCCTTCATAACACCTAAGAACCGCATTTGCTCAGCCTCACTTGGTCAAGGGAAAGGTTTACTAAAAGGTATCGTTCTGAAAACGGCATATCAGCTGTGACGACATTGACAAGGTGTTGCAGTTCAAGACAAAAATCAAAGTCTCGAATCAAATATGAAACTATGTTATTGACATTGGCAATAAATAACTTGATCGTCTACCATTATTTGAGGTAAATAAAACTATATTATTGACACCGCCAATAGATATCTACGTGTTGATTATTTGCCATTCTTTGCGGTAGATATGAAACTGTGTTATTGACACCGCCAATAGATATCTACGTGTTGATTATCTGCCGTTCTTTGAGGTAAATATGAAACTGTGTTATTGACGCCGCCAATAAACAAGTACGTGCCGATTTTCTGACATAATTTTCGCAAGACATTGAAAACTGCAACACTGTCTTATGGTTAATATTCAGACGATTCGCTTGCTTCCAGTGGTGAGACATATGACCGTGCGTCATCATAGTCCACATTAGACCGAGCCCTGGTTGAAATAAGAAGTTAATGAAAGATAGAAAGAGCAGACATGGAAATGTATTTACGAATTTTGAAGAAAGTGAAAAAGCGTCTTAAAAAAGTGCCGCCTGGTCATAGTTAATGAAAAGACACGAGAGAGTAGAGAGTTCCATAGCTTGCAGGTGTTGGGAAAGAAACAGTTATCAAAACGGCCTACCCTCGTGTTGCCACTGGTCTTACAATAATCATGTGACGCAGCAATTTGCCGAGTATTGCGTGGTCTAGCTAATGGTAGGTGCACGCAAGCAGCCAGATCTCGGGAGCAAAAACCAAATGAACACCCCAAAGAACTGGGAAAGTGAATCAACATTGCGAGCTGGGCAAGTAAGTCAAGTTTTGAAATTAGTCTGGAAGAGTTGATAAGTTGGACCACTTTCGACTCAACTCCGTCAAGTAAGGATGCACAGCTAGAACCATCCCAGCTGTGAGAGCAGTACTCCACACAAGGATGGATCAATCCTGTACATTAACAGAGCAAGTCTTCGGAATTAAAGATATTTCGACATCTAGGCAAGAATTCCAGTTTTTAAGAGGCAAACTTACCTATAAGTTAGCCACTGCTGCCACTGAAATACAAGGCAACAAAAGACTTGAATAATATTTGCTCCTCAAAGAGGCAAAACTCCATTCTGCTTGATAGCTATTCCTTCAAGTAGAACTTAAAGATCTAGATCGACGCGCTGCAGCGATGTCGAAGACGAGGGTCATCCCCTGCAACAGCCCTTCTCTCAACCCCTCCACCCACCCAACCTTACCAGCCTATTGTTTGGTCATCACCGTCAAATCTCGGACCAACGGGGCTCGGTCCGGCCAGCCCAGAACGAATGTGCTACAACGCCTTGTTGTTCCGATTGGCCTCATGGCTATTTTTTTCCCCTTCTCTCCACCTGAAAAATCCCAATAGGTTCTTGGGTCGCGACAGACCGTGCAGTGGAGACGATGGGAGACAAAAAGAGTCTTTCGTAACCTCCGGCAATTTTAATTTGCTCAGGAAGCCTTATTTACAAGAGGCATGTACACGAAGCCTTATTTACAAGAGGCATGTACACGTTTAGAATTGTAATTATGGTGTATACAAAAGTATTCATGTAATCAAAGATTACAGTGTGATGTAGACCTTTTCCTTTGACAAACTACTTTATTGTTTAAGTATACATATATATAAAAAGGGTAAAAGTATATAGAACAAAGGAGGAAAAGGAAAGCGCACTTATGGGTCTTGGAGGCAGGGTCGTAAGTCGCTTATTATTGTTTCTTAACACGACCTAAGTCAGGCATGATGGAGAGAGGAGAGAAGTCAGGATGAGAGTGACGTGTGGTGTAGGGTGAGGGGTGGCGAGGCGACGCGCTCGCTCCTGAGACACTGTTTTGCCATTATCTTCAGCCACCCCCTCTCTCTCCCTCCCTCCCTCCCACCGTCCCAGGTCCCATAAACCGTCCCACTCCCTTCCAAACCCACAACAAATCCCTTACCATTTACTTTCACACACACACACACACACGATATTGAAATTTCATATGACGACACTATTGTGAACAACATAATTGAGCAGCATCTCGCGGCAAACATAAGAGCATCACACAATATATATATATATATATATATATATATATATATATATATATATATATATACCTCGCAATACGCGGGAGACAGCGACAAAGTATAAAAAAAAAAAAAAAAAAAAAAAAAAAATATATATATATATATATATATATATATATATATAATATATATATATATATATATATATATATATATATATATATATATATAATGAATGTATCGGTGAGTGATACCAGACTCCGCTTGCTTGAAGCGACACCTCCAGCGTAGTCACTTTGGCGAGGCTGTATCACTGGGAGCACGATCGCATCAAAAGAGCTTCTCATACCAAAGGAGCGTACATTTTCCTGCTTCTGGATGTAGCAGTGTTGGGCCGCAGGAGCCTTTAGAAAGGTCTTGAGAAACACCAAGAATCTTTCATACATATTGTCCTTGGGTAATTATAAATTATCTGCGTTTCGTTGCATATGTATAATACCGTTTTACATTCTGTACTATCAGATTACACTGGGAAGAATCTTTATATTTTCCAGGACATGCTGGTACGCCAATCAGGAGCCAGCCCTTCAGTGCTTAAATCGCTTTGAAGTGAGTGAACGCAGCACCACCACTCATCATGTGAGCAACGTGAGCTTGGCCTCACCCCATCTCCGTCCTAGCCTTACATCGATGATCTGCGTTGCTCTTAACCCCCAGCCCACCGACGTCCACCTGTCGGCGTCGTGTCTTGCATTCTTCAAGGTAGCCACGCCGTTCACAATCCTCGCTTGCATCTCTACAGGAAGACTGCTGTAGTCCATCGATGCCACTTATAGGCATCTTATAATCCTCAATATCCAGCACCAGTTTTCACTCATGTACTCCACACGGAGCCCGACTGAACGTACCCCTTCTTACCCTTGAATCGAGTTTCAAGCTATAAAGAATTTCATTTTGTATCATGTATGCAATTTGACGATAAGGACACGTTATCTCATCAACGTTGCGTGTAACAGAGGACTTGTGGAATTCGATTCCTTTAGACCTAACCAGAGGGAGTTTCTTATGAATAGTTAGGCCAGGATAACCCACAATAAGCTACCCGATCACAGCACGCTACCTAGTCGGGATTTCTGTTCAACCATGACAGCTTGACCAGTCTGCAAAACCGATCTAACCAAACCTCTAGCTGTGAGGGTGATATCCAATCAAGAGATAGTGCAGCTGATTATCATGCACTGCTAGATCCCCGATTGTCCATGTTTTGCCCCAGTGATACTATCTTCAGACATTGTACATCTGATTAGTATCTCCGATCTAGTGATATCATTTTGCTTATGTACATCCTGGTCATCGACTATGAGTTAGTCGTACCATCCTGTGCTGTTTGGCACATCCTGATGGCTATCATTTTCATGCCATCATCTGTGACTCAGTGTACTTCATTTATCGTACATAATAAGACAGTACATTAGAGTATAGTCTGCAGTTGTTGTGAATTTATCTAGTTTGATTATGAATTGTTCATTGGTGGCATAATCTTCTGTTCTTATCCAGCCTTGTACGTAGAACTGTCTTTAGCTGCCTAAGGGTAGGATAGTTTGTGTGTGTGATATATATATATATATATATATATATATATATATATATATATATATATATATATATATATATATATATCTTCACTTATGTAAATATCTACCCTTATACACACACCCCAGCCAAAGCCAGGTACCTGTTTATCGACCAGCCCCGAGATGATGAACACCTGGGTTGGGTGCGGGACAACTGCCACATTTTGGATGTCATTTGAAAAGAAGCTGATCAGACTAAAGATTAGAAGGGAGACCTACAGAGGATAAGACATGAACTCACTTGTCTTATCATCCTCTGAATGACAGGTTCAAAAGTGTCTTGACAACGAGAGACAAGAAATCCCTCACGATGAGCGAGGTCAGAATTTTGAGGCTTTAGTAAGACTTGCAATTTCTAGAGAAGACAAACAGGCTACGAAAGGATCCTGACCCATATAAGGTTTATGACCTCGGGATTGTTTCTACCTGGATTACCTGTCATGGAGCATATCTTTAAGGATTATCCTTTTTAAGGGTTAGTGTTCAGGAGACTAGGAAGGTGTGGTAACCAACACACTAGGCTCTCTGACGAGTATGATCCGTGAAACACAGGAAAAGAATCAGAATGCAGATGGATGACAACTTGCAAAGGAGAAACGACAATAAGGCGAGACAACACGGATTCACAAAAAAAAAAGAGGCCATGCGTAATATACGTACTTCTTTAAACTTCTATGAGGGAGTGAGCTCCGTTTGAAACAAAAGAGACGAGCGGGTGTATTTTGTAGTTTTAAGACTACCAGAAAGCATTTGACACTTTACCACAGGAGATATGGTAAATAAACTTGATGTTCAGGCAGAGAGAAGAAGACATCATAGACGAACAGGAAATTACCCATCTAGAAAGGTACAAAGGACGCTCACCAGGAGCTATCTCAAATGGTTTTGGAGTTACCTCCGGCGTGCCGCAGGTCTCATTCCTGGAACTACCTGATTAAATTCGAGGGTGATGCCAGCGGCACTAGGAAAGTAGAGAATGACAAGGATTGCATTACCTCAACAAAGGAGACCTAGGCAAACTCTGAAGTCAGTGTGGTACGTGGCTGATGATATTCAAACGTAGTGTTTGTGGACAAGACACAGTTAAAGAAGGATATCATACGATCACTATACATCAGGATATAAGCTGCAGAGGGAGCGCACATATAAGGAAATATTCATCATGCTGTTCACACTGCGGATTGAGCCAGAACTAGAATGTGAATTGATTGGGAAGATGGGGAGAATGACGCCAGAGATGGTACCAGAATAATAAGAGTTGAGATACAGTGAAGAGTTAGAGGCAAAATATACATCAACCGATGGAGGAGAAAAGAGTATGAAGTGACTTGATACAAAGATGGAACAAACAGAAGCCACAACATGAAACTAATCATGAAACGTTTTCGAAAAATCTTGAAAGGAGCACTTTTTAAGTGCAAATGCAATGATGAATAGAATCAAGTGAGATTTATAAATGGGGAAAGCATATAGAAGTTTAAAGTTAGTTAAAAACATTCAAGAATAGGGACCCATAGGTTTGATACTCCTTCCCATTACGAGTGCTCTCTCCTTGTACAGTACAGATAGGATAAACACAAAGATTATTATTCATACACACAGACACACATACAATTACTGCACTCACTACAGACCATAAACTTTCCACATTACTACACTCAAAATAAGTTCCACGAATTCAGAAAAAAGCTGTGTTTTGCACTAAACCCTCTACCTTTCACATATGTATTATATATCATATCATATATTACAGTCTTAATATCACACACATCGAACTGCGCATGATCTAAAGTACGAGTGTTGTGTATAGATTTTCATACTTTATTAGACAATCTGGTTCACGATGTGTATGGCGTGTTAGGCGTTATTCTTGTCTTTCACTACAGCGGACATATACTGCCTCTTCCCAGCGCTAATTGTCTCACCTGATGCTTCTGACGTGAAATGTACACAAGGTTAAGGGACGAGAGAACACGAATGCAAAACTCTCATCCTCTTCACACACACACACACATTCAGCATTACCTGCTCGGCTACAACGCTTTTGTATCGCCAACCATTCATCATGACTAGGCCTACACTCAAACTATCATAATACAGGAACGTGTCATTTACTGAATATCTTTTTTACTTTTCGGGCGTTATTCATTGAATGGAGATCGTCCTTAAATATCCCGTATAGTATCTAAGGTCTTGATAGGAAATGAATAAATAAATTGACTTTAAATCAATTTGTATTAGAAAGTCACCTGCTGTTGGCAAAACAAAAACACATCTGGACTGCTTCGCTCAGAAACAAAAAAAACAAAAAGAAAATACATGAAAAAAAGATAAGAAAAAATCCTCAATAGACAAAAGAAAAACTATGAGAAAGTGTTTATGGAGAGAACTTCGCTTAATGCTGTGGTGATCTTAGTGTGGAAGACTACATTGTTATGTCGCTGTCCATCTCTGCGTCGCGCCTTCAGGACATGACAGATCACCGCGTCCTAGAGTGTGGTCTGAGGGCAGCCGTGTGTCCTTGATAGGACACATCGTCGTGTCCTGCGGTGTGGTCGAGGAGGAGGAGGAGGAGGTGGTGCGTGTTAGCGATAGGACGTGTGATAGGACACCAGTGATGGTGAATGGTGCTGAGGTTAGTGGTGGTGGAGGTTAAGGATGGATGGAGGTGGGTAGTGGTGGTGCAGGAGGAATGATGATGTTGGTGGTGATGGAGGATGGAGGCGGTGGTGATGATTGATGGGGAAACAGGGCGGTGGTGGAGATGGTGGTACAGCAGGGGAGAAGGTGGTGGTGGTATGGTGTGGTATGAGGTAATGGTTGTGGAGATGAAGTGGGTAAGAGGAGGTTATGATGGCTGTGATGGGTCCTGATAGTTGTGGTATGGTGGGGAAGTGATGTGATGGTAGTAAAGACAGCAATGGTCGGTAGTGGTAGCGTTTGTGGTGCCAGCGAGTGTGTCGGTGCTGATTCTGGAGTCAAGAGAAAGTAGCTGTGGTTGTATATTTTGTTGCGAGTAATAATGGTGGAGATACGAGCTATTACAAAGTGACAGGTTACAATTCAAGAAAAAGTAAGTGTTGGAGGGTACGAGGTTTGGCAATTTCTAGCATGCAGCTCAAGATTTCTAGCATGTAGCCTAAGATTTTCAACATGTTATTATCCCACAAGGTTTTTCATCAAGCAGATCAAACTGCCTTGCTTAGACTACCATAGTCCTCCCGTCCATTACAAAGACCTCTTTAGTCATCCAAAAAAATTTTGCCGATTGTTTCTTCCATTTTTCAGGTTATACATTAGTTTATACATCAGTTGGCATATCATTCATTACGATGTTCTTCAACTTAGTGACGACAATAAACAATATCTTACATGTGCTCTGTAGTTTCCAGTAAGTAAAGGAAAAATACTGAAACAAGTTGCGTCTACACGTGACCATTAGGCTTCGATTAGGTAGACGTCAAGGGGAGCGAAGCCTCCTGATTATGGGTTCGATTCGGTTTAGTTACGATAGTTTTTCTTTATTCTATCTATCCTTACAATTTCCCTGTCCTTCAGATCCCACCCTGTCTTTATCAAGGGAGCTTACGACCGCAAGGATAGGTTTGGTTAAGGGACTTTAACTGTGTAAAAGCTCATGTTAAACACAATGTTTGTCTTCTATTGCCCAAAATATATGTATTGGTCCATTTCAACCAGTAATGTCCTGTAATAACGGTGCACGAGTTTCCCCGAGTGGTGGCTGTGGTAATTATGGCAACAGTGAAATGGTCTTGGTTATCTTGATCGGGTGATGGTAATGGTTGGCGAGTTAGTGGTCGTTTATGTTAATGGTGATAGTGCTCGTGATGGTGGTAATATAGATGGTGTTTCAGGTGGTGATGATGCTGGTGATAGCAGTGAAAGCTATGGTGCAAGTGATGGGTAATGATAGCAATGGTAGTGATGGTGATATTGGCAGCAGTGGGGACTGTGGTGGTGGTGACAAGTTCAAAGTCAGTACACTGGTACTAAGTGGTAATTGTGGTGATGACGACGGTGGGGCTAATGACAGGGTAGAGGTGGGGGTGATAACGATTACGGTGTAAATGAGTGGTGATAGTCGTGGTGTAAAGATACAGGAGTAAAAGATATGGTATATTTGTATACAAGGTTAAGAAACAGGGCAAAACAAGTGTAACTCTCTCTCCCCGTAACACACACACACACACACACACACACACACACACACACCTACCTTCCCAGTGAGCATCAAGCTGTACTCCTTTGAGGGTACATCTCCACCTATTTCCCACACCTGTGGCGTCCCGCAGGGCAGAAAGATGAGAAAACCGTGTGCTTCCTCATCCTCATACACGATGCCATGGATTAGTAGATACACCAGCTCGATAGAAGTACGTGTCTACCTTGAGTGTCAGCATCAGCAACAGCTCTCCCGACTACACATCCTTCTAAAACAACCAAAACAACTTAAGAGGGAAGGACCGCCAAAAATGTAGCTAGACACATTAGTCTCGCTTCTAACAAAGTCCCACTCTCGACTGTCGCACTTGGCCCCATCCCCCTCCAGGTTGTTCAGGTCACGAAGCTACTCTGCATCACTCTGGACAATAGAGTAGAAACACGCCAGCACTGCCCTCAATCCTTCAGATGTCAACCCTTTATTTCCCTTAAGAACAAGACCTGGGCTCTCTGCTCCTGAACTTAAGACCATTTAATCATTCTTCGTTCTTCCTAAAGTCTCTAGCGCCTCCTCCATATGGTCTTCCTCCCACACTACCACACAATAGGGACTATTAGAAAAGAGTCTAAGGAAAAGACAAAGACGATCACACTCATTCCCTCTTACACCCGCCTGTCATTAGACGCCACATAATCTGCTCCGTCAAGCTCTGTCCAACCAGCACTTGGACCTCACCCGAAGTAAAGAAGCCACTGGACCTCCACTCCACGTCAACTCATGCCACCTGAGACCTCTCGTCCCCGAGTTTACAGCTTAAGTTACACAACCGCCACCACATCGCGCGTACCGAGTTCGTGCAAACAGACGCAAAAAAAAGCAAAGAACAATTTGGGCAGCTAATAATGTCTGGATAAAGACTATGTCAGGGGGTCTCGTTTTTTTTGGATTAGCGATCCACTTGGTTAAGGGTGTTCGTTCGTTTTCCTTCCATCTCACCATAGCTTAATCTGTTCAACACTCTCCTTTCTGTGTCTTCCTATAGCTTTTCTCTCCAACCTGTCACCAGAGGGAACAAAATCATCCCAGTACACCCCCAGTGTAGCTGTTTATCATCTTTGGATCTAAAACTGGCCCTCCACCTGGACAAACACGCAGTAAGCAACATTACAAACCATTTTTAACCTCTACTACTACTACTACTGCCAGTATTTCTAATAAGTGAACGTATTAGGAAAATTCACGTGAAAATTTCGGTCGTCTTTTGAACCCCCCTTACCTGGCAGACGTTTGCCTCAAACCGCTCATCACTATCATTATATTCTTATTTCTATGATTATCAATATCATCATTACTACTGCTGCTACTAATATGATTATTTTCATTATCCTCGTTTGCCGCTTCCAGCATGGCGAGGTAGCGTCAGCAATAAGCAAGAAAGGGTGTCATTAGTCGACATTCATGCTCTATCTATCATTAATAATGCACACAAAACCAGAACCCCCGACCACAGCCTAGCCCCACAGACCTTTCTGTGGTTTCTTCTGACCGTTATATATACCCTGTTTCAGCCCATTGACAGCACGTCGCTCCCTGTATACCAATCGCTCCAGGTCGCTCGTGCACGATTCGCATTCGCCTGCATGTTTCTAAGCCCCTAGCACTCAAAACATCTTTCACTCAATGCTTCTATCTACAGTTCTTTCTCACTATTCATCGCAACTCCCCCACATCACCTGTTCCACTTCTGACTTGCAAGCTCTTTTCCATCAGCTCTCTGAACTGTACTCTCCTATCCTTCCTCATTCCACATACTGTCCTCAGATAGTTCATTTCCGACAAGTGCACTCTTTTCCGTACGTTTTGATCTAGAGCCCAAGTCTTGCATCCACGTCTGGACTACTCTATCACATTCTGTGAACTTACTTTCCACCTACTCCTCAATGAACCCAGGGTCTTGGCCCCCTCACCCACCTCATGGCATACTTCACCTCCCATGATTCCATCAGCTGCCGTGTCCACCTTCAGTTGTGTATAATACTCCACTTTCCCCAGGGTCTTTCCACTCAAACTCACACTTCAACTAACCTTTGTCTTAACTGCTGAACCTAATAGCCTAACTTTTATTCATATCAACTCCCATACACTCCCAAACTCAGACGCCAGCTTCTACAATTTCTTACTCCAGATTGCCCCAAGAGATAAGTGGAGAGGATTAGTTGCATAATATGTGTAAGAAATGAACAATCTAGGTATATAGAGCTGAGTATAGACGATGAACTGAACAGGTTAGATGTAGAGCATGAGTTGAACAAGTGAAGAAGATGAGTAGAGCAATACAAGTACGGAGGATGAAGTGAGCAATATAAGTTCAGAAGGTGACTTGAGCAAGCCAAGCATAAAGCAGTGGCTGAACAAGTGAAGTTTAGGGGATGAAGAGAACTAAGTGCAGAGGATCTGTTGAACACACAACGATAATTTCGAATGACCACAGGATTGTGTTAACTTAAATGAAAGAAATAAGAAGCTCAGCCACATGATGGCCCATGTATGTGAACATCCCTCTAAATACATCCACTCAAAATACATATACACAACTATAAACACATATACACACACGCATTACCATATACTCACATTCACCTGTCCTCACTCAAGTCATGAGCCTTACCTGCCGTATACATCTGTAAAAATCTACCAATGTTCATTATCTTTGTATCCCTGATGAGAAGACTCACGCAAGCGCTCGGATCTTCGTGTTCTATTTCCCACCTGACTACCAGCACAATCGCCTATACACACGCACAACTTGCTGCCACACACACACACACACACACACACACACACAACTTACTCCCACATACACACACGGACAACTTACTCCCACACACTCACTCTCTCAGACCAGCCAGCCAGCGATGACTCGTGTAAACCGTTTCGGATCATCACGGGCAATCAGCCACGCAATTACCGATAAAATCTAACATTATCTACCAAGTGAACCACATCCGGTTCAGATCTGATGGTATATCCTTTCTTTCGCTCCTACGTGTCTCTCCAGAGGTCAAGCTATTTGTTTATCCTAATATCCAGCCGTCCCTTAAATCTTCTCTTGAGTATGGCTAAATGCACGTTCGGTAGCCAACCATGGTCGCATTACGGCGCAAAGTTTCCGTCTGTGTTGTCAGCACCTGGGAATATACGAGCCGAGGAAGTTCCGGTATCAGCATCTCTTCCGGCACAGGTAGGCAGGCAGGCAGTCTGGCTGTCTTGTTACTTAGACCCGCTCGATTTGTGTGTTCTAATCCTCCACTGTTTATTCCGTAATGCTCTCCCCACGCTGCTTCTTTTTTTCTTTCTTTTTCTACACCCCGACGCTACATCAGAGAGATCCTTATCGCTTTAATGGATAAATACCGAGCGATTCTTGCGTCAAGCGCAGTACCTGTGGCTTCTCAAACCTCTTCTTTGGAGGTGGTGAGTGTCGGCAAGCTCACCTTCATGGGCTTGACTCACGCCAGACTTCTCTCTCTATCTTCAGTATTGTCTTCCTACTGGAGTGAAGAATGGCTTCGGTCCTATTCGCTTGATACGTCAAAAAGTCTGGGGCCATTGCAAGAAGACAGTAGATTACCTCAAGATCCTACAAGATACATTAAGTTTTTTTTTTTTTGTTCTTTAAACGTAGCTCTCTCTAAAGCTCTCCATATTGGAGTTCGAGCGCCCCTCAGTGTGTGTGTGTGTGTGTGTGTGTGTGTGTGTGTGTGTGCAGCACCCTTTATCGCGACTTATGAAGCACACTAAGATAGAAAACGGAATGATTAAACCTGATGGAAATCTGCAGTAAAAACATTTCCCAATAATATTATTGTGCCGGATATATATATATATATATATATATATATATATATATTTTTTTTTTTTTTTTTTATACTTTGTCGCTGTCTCCCGCGTTTGCGAGGTAGCGCAAGGAAACAGACGAAAGAAATGGCCCAACCCCCCCCCCCCCATACACATGTACATACACACGTCCACACACGCAAATATACATACCTACACAGCTTTCCATGGTTTACCCCAGACGCTTCACATGCCTTGCTTCAATCCACTGACAGCACGTCAACCCCTGTATACCACATGACTCCAATTCACTATTTCTTGCCCTCCTTTCACCCTCCTGCATGTTCAGGCCCCGATCACACAAAATCTTTTTCACTCCATCTTTCCACCTCCAATTTGGTCTCCCTCTTCTCCTCGTTCCCTCCACCTCCGACACATATATCCTCTTGGTCAATCTCTCCTCACTCATTCTCTCCATGTGCCCAAACCATTTCAAAACACCCTCTTCTGCTCTCTCAACCACGCTCTTTTTATTTCCACACATCTCTCTTACCCTTACGTTACTTACTCGATCAAACCACCTCACACCACACATTGTCCTCAAACATCTCATTTCCAGCACATCCATCCTCCTGCGCACATCTCTATCCATAGCCCACGCCTCGCAACCATACAACATTGTTGGAACCACTATTCCCTCAAACATACCCATTTTTGCTTTCCGAGATAATGTTCTCGACTTCCACACATTTTTCAAGGCTCCCAAAATTTTCGCCCCCTCCCCCACCCTATGATCCACTTCCGCTTCCATGGTTCCATCCGCTGACAGATCCACTCCCAGATATCTAAAACACTTCACTTCCTCCAGTTTTTCTCCATTCAAACTCACCTCCCAATTGACTTGACCCTCACCCCTACTGTACCTAATAACCTTGCTCTTATTCACATTTACTCTCAACTTTCTTCTTCCACACACTTTACCAAACTCAGTCACCAGCTTCTGCAGTTTCTCACATGAATCAGCCACCAGCGCTGTATCATCAGCGAACAACAACTGACTCACTTCCCAAGCTCTCTCATCCCCAACAGACTTCATACTTGCCCCTCTTTCCAGGACTCTTGCATTTACCTCCCTTACAACCCCATCCATAAACAAATTAAACAACCATGGAGACATCACACACCCCTGCCGCAAACCTACATTCACTGAGAACCAATCACTTTCCTCTCTTCCTACACGTACACATGCCTTACATCCTCGATAAAAACTTTTCACTGCTTCTAACAACTTGCCTCCCACACCATATATTCTTAATACCTTCCACAGAGCATCTCTATCAACTCTATCATATGCCTTCTCCAGATCCATAAATGCTACATACAAATCCATTTGCTTTTCTAAGTATTTCTCACATACATTCTTCAAAGCAAACACCTGATCCACACATCCTCTACCACTTCTGAAACCGCACTGCTCTTCCCCAATCTGATGCTCTGTACATGCCTTCACCCTCTCAATCAATACCCTCCCATATAATTTACCAGGAATACTCAACAAACTTATACCTTTGTAATTTGAGCACTCACTCTTATCCCCTTTGCCTTTGTACAATGGCACTATGCACGCATTCCGCCAATCCTCAGGCACCTCACCATGAGTCATACATACATTAAATAACCTTACCAACCAGTCAACAATACAGTCACCCCCTTTCTTAATAAATTCCACTGCAATACCATCCAAACCTGCTGCCTTGCCGGCTTTCATCTTCCGCAAAGCTTTTACTACCTCTTCTCTGTTTACCAAATCATTTTCCCTAACCCTCTCACTTTGCACACCACCTCGACCAAAACACCCTATATCTGCCACTCTGTCATCAGACACATTCAACAAACCTTCAAAATACTCATTCCATCTCCTTCTCACATCACCGCTACTTGTTATATATATATATATATATATATATACACACCAGATTGTTGAGCACATTAAACTGGGTAAATGCTCCGTGGATCTCGTGATCTGCGAACATCAGGAAGAAATACATTTTCACTCCATAAACTTAATAATGTTATCATTCCGGTTTCTTAGCAACGTAAAAACCCTTAAAAGACTTCCTGTGTGGCGTCACTACACAGCTTTCAAAAATTCACATTCAAACTCGAACTTTATTTTTCAGCTTTACTGAAACAGCAGTTTTAATTAGAGTAAACAAAGTCTATGTGATTTTTGATTGATGAAATTATGTACATTACGATAAGGGAAAAAGTTCGCATTTGTCAATATTTTTAACAGAAAACATTAAACATTAGTATTTACTTTAACTCAACACTGTAGATTGTCTGCTATAATATTGCCGTGTGATTCCCTACATCTGTAGACGTAAAAGTTGGTGATTATGTGTCTTAACGGTTCACCTCCTTGTATATCTAAGGCAAATCTTATACGTGGAGTACAAAGAATTCCTAGGAAGGCGCACGAGGACACACACACACACATATATATATATATATATATATATATATATATATATATATATATATATATATATATATATATATATATATATATATATATATATATATATATACATAGAGAGAGAGAGAGAGAGAGAGAGAGAGAGAGAGAGAGAGAGAGAGAGAGAGAGAGAGAGAGAGAGAGAGCGTATGTGTGTCACCAATATGGAAATCTACATTAATAACAAGGTAAGTGATATACAAGCTTTTATAGCCTAAGATATGATTGTGTATCTCTTACGTCTCGCTCTGCTTAGAAATCTAATCTTTATGTCCTTTTATGACGCTCATTTTTCTCTTTTTTTATATACGCAGTCGTCTAAACATGTTTTCAGAAACTGCAACTGACAGTTGTCTGCCTCCCTTACCTGGCGTCCTAGTAAACAGACCCATTTGCTTCTAAGGGTCAATTTATGACATGGGTTGTTACCACAATCTCCGTTCTTTAGTATACATAAGTCCAACCACACATCATACAGGGACATGCACAGAGGATTTCAAAGTAGATAGACAAAAGATAATAATAGAGATCAGATATTAGGTGAGAGGGATGAGGTGAAAGATGACACAAGTGTCCAGATATGGAGACGCTATGAGTAACGGTCCAACACAGCCATACTTCTTGATGACAGAGTTTGCATAGAGTTAAGTATTGATCTTCCAACGGTTCACCCCGTTCATACACAGGCACGTCACTTGACTTCTGGTACAGGCTCTCTTTCATACATGTGTGTGTATATATATATAAAGTGTGTGAAAGAAGAAAGTTAAGAGTAAATGTGAATAAGAGCAAGGTTATTAGGTACAATGGGGTTGAGGGTCAAGTCATTTGGGAGGTAAGTTTGAATGGAGAAAGGCTGGAGGAAGTGGAGTGTTTTGGGTATCTGGGAGTGGATCTGGCAGCGGATGGAACCTTGGAAGCGGAAGTCAGTCATAGGGTGGGGGAGGGGGCGAAAATCCTGGGAGCCTTGAAGAGTGTATGGAAGTCGAGAACATTATCTCGGAAAGCAAAAATGGCTATGTTTGAAGGCATAGTGGTTCCAACAATGTTGTATGGTTGCGAGGCGTGGGCTATGGATAGAGTTGTGCGCAGGAGGGTGGATGTGCTGGAAATGAGATGTTTGAGGACAATGTGTGGTGTGAGGTGGTTTGATCGAGTAAGTAATGTAAGGGTAAGAGAGATGTGTGGAAATAAAAAGAGCGTGGTTGAGAGAGCAGAAGAGGGTGTTTTGAAATGGTTTGGGCACATGGAGAGAGTGAGTGAGGAAAGATTGACCAAGAGGATATATGTGTCGGAGGTGGAGGGAACGAGGAGAAGTGGGAGACCAAATTGGAGGTGGAAAGATGGAGTGAAAAAGATTTTGAGTGATCGGGGCCTGAACATGCAGGAGGTTGAAAGGCGGGCAAGGAATAGAGTGAATTGGATCGATGTGGTATACCGGGGTTGACGTGCTGTCAGTGGATTGAATCAGGGCATGTGAAGCGTCTGGGGTAAACCATGGAAAGTTGTGTGGGGCCTGGATGTGGAAAGGGAGCTGTGGTTTCGGTCATTATTGCATGACAGCTAAAGACCGAGTGTGAACGAATGAGGCCTTTGTTGTCTTTGCCTAGCGCTACCTCGCACACATGAGGGGGGAGGGGGATGGTTTTCCATGTGTGGCGAGGTGGCGATGGGAATGAATAAAGGCAGACAGTGTGAATTGTGTGCAAGGGTATATATGTATGTGTCTGTGTGTGTATATATATGTGTACATTGAGATGTATAGGTATGTATATTTGCGTGTGTGGACATGTGTGTAGATACATGTGTATGGGGGTGGGTTGGGCCATTTCTTTCATCTGTTTCCTTGCGCTACCTCGCAAAAGCGGGAGACAGCGACAAAGCAAAATAAATAAATAAATAAATATAAATATATATATATATATATATATATATATATATATATATATATATATATATATATATATATATGTATATACATATTTATCCCTGGGGATAGAGGAAAAAGAATACTTCCCACGTATTCCCTGCGTGTCGTAGAAGGCGACTAAAAGGGGAGTGAGCAGGGGAGGCTAGAAATCCTCCCCTCCCCTTTTTTTAATTCTCCAAAAGGAGGAACAGAGAAGGGGGCCCAAGTGAGCATAATTCTCTCTAGGGCTCAGTGCTCTGTTCTTAACGATACATCGGTAACGCGGGAAATGGCGAATATGTATGAAAAAAAAAAGATATGTATATATATCTTCAACCGCTGCTTATTCTACGTCAAGAAGTAATAAGCCAGAACGTATTTGTTCAAAATTCGTCCGAGACAATTGCAAGACACGTCAGAAATGAGCTACAAGAACAAGTTGCTCTGTTGTGACAGCGTCGTTAACAACTTGCCGTCGTGTCGGGCTGAGGAAAGGCTCCGACTCGAATCTACTTGTGGGGGAGGGAGACGGATTTCTCGGCGTTCATCGTACTGGAAACGGATATTACCACCGTTGTTACTGTGACAATTACGGCACATAAATCTGTCGTGGGTGTTGCAAGAGGCGACAGGTGGTGGTGGTGATTGCGTGCGCCAGCTTTAAAAGTCCGTTTAAGAGACGACATATATATATATATATATATTCTTAGGATAGAGGTCCGGGTGCAGTGCTCTCTGGGAATGGCCTCTGTAGCCTGGTCGAAAATGAATCTTCAGATAACAGTGTCGCTCAGTAAGACCTGTGCGGTGGCGTCGCCAAGTCCAAAGGGGTTCTTAAAGGGTGCTCGAGTTACTATGAAATGACGGCAGTGGTCATCAAGATGGTCATGTCTAAGGGGTGGAAAAGAAGAAAAAAAAAAAAACGCTAGATTAATGTTTTCCAGTTTTCATATTCGTGTTTCGGCCCACTTCTTCAGGGTTTACGTGACGGCGATAAGAACCCGTTGATGAAAATCTCACAAGGAGGAAGCTTAGTTCTTTCGAAATTTGACTTTTTACGAGTTTTACGCAAAAAAGAAATGTCCGAGACGTTATCACGGGGATGACTTGCTCGTGTTGGTCAAGCATATTATGACTACATCTCACTTGATCCTTCGATGTTGTCAGCAACTCTTCCTACTTTCGTGAGTCGAGCACTTACGAAGCCAGAGAAGTGGGCTGAAGTGTGGCCCGCGACCAAGGAATTCTACTTATAATCAGTTCAGACTGGCCCTGAGCGCCAACCTCGGCTTCACGAGAGAAACATTTTGGAGTACTCACAAGCTAAAGCTTAAAAAGGATCATTATTTATATTTCTAAAGACTCCTGGATCCTTTAGAAAGAGGTCTTGGGTAACACCAGAACTCTTATAGACACTGATCCCATCCATCTATGCTTCCGTGTGAGGTGAAGCTCGATACCCGACCTCTATACCGGACGATGGGTCATCCCCAGACACCACACTCACTCGCATACATTTTTTCACTACTGGAAGATGATGGTCTGGCCATCACCTCCCAGCTACGGATGCAAGCCAGTGACATTATCCCTTAAGTCTCGACCACCAGCGTACCTCTGCCGAATACCTAACACCAAAAAAGTACTGCTCTGTCAGATGCTCCACTGCACATTGCTGACATCCATTAGTGACTGCTTGAATACTGGAAATACAGCACCCACTCAGATAGCACCTTCCACAACCCCAGGACTCCCTCACCTACAGCTCAAACACACAACAAACAACGCAGAACTCGCACACACTCGCTCTTCACAAACAAATCGTTCTGGTGCAAAGGATCCCAGGGACAGACTAAATGTATTGCAACGCAGTGCTAATGACATCAGAAAAAACACGCAGAAATACTCGGCCAACTCGGAGAACACTACGTTTACATAGCCACTCATCCAAGAAACCAGCCTCACACCCAGATTCACCCTCCCACTTTTCTATATCTATATTAGTGTAAGAAAAGACAGCCAAACATGGAAAAGGAAGGGATCTCTAACACTCGTCCGGCAAATCCCACCTTTCTTCAACACCTCTGACATATGGACAACATCCTAGAAATAGTCTGCATAAATGTAAAACTTTACAGTACCAACTACAACATGATCAACATCTATATACCCTCCTGTCCAAATGTCCCTTCTCCCACATATGCTCCTTACCTGCAGAACCTCACCAGTGTATCCAGGATTTCAGTACCCACCGTTCCACTGACTCAACACACTCAAAACCATCATCCCTAAGGTGATTTACTCAGTCTAACTGCAACGTCTCAGTATCCCTCAAGTTATACAGCCAGCCAACCAGACTTTCAACCTACCACCTCCAGCAACCGACCTCACCAGACATGGTAGTCTACACACCAGCACTACACACCAAGACCAACTGGAGCACGTTACACAGACTATCCTCCGACCACTTGCCCATCCTGATAACACGCCATCTAGCCAACCTAATCAACACATCCACCGAAACAGCTTAAACTACCGGAAAGCAGCCTGGCTTGTCAGCCTTCGCATATTACACAGAAACAAAAAACTCCATAGCTTCACTAAAGATGATTTCTCATCCCTAGATCATGCAGCCATGCACTTCCTCATCTCTAATCAAGCCAGCATAAAACACCTACACAAGAGCACAAGGAAATTTAACCCAACTTTCTCCACACAACTTCCCAGACACAATCACTCGCCCTCAATAGAAATCAAAGAACACATCCACATTCTAAATAACGTCATCGCTAATCTAGCCACTAAAAGACTGCTTCCTCAACACAATAAATCACAAGACACTCAACGACCCAGATCTGGCTCACAGGAAAGGAAATCTACGCTTAAAGCTGGTCCAGACTCGGCCCATGAAGCACTCCAGATCCATTCCAATTTTGCCCATCCTATTTTACTCTCGTGTGTGTGTGTGTGTGTGTGTGTGTGCGTGCTTTTGTGCGTGTGTGTGCGTGCGTGCGTGCGCGTACGTGTGTGCCTGTGTGTTTGCGTGTGTATGTGTGTATGCGTGTGTGTGTGTGCGTGCGCGCACTGTAAGGGAGTCAAGGCCACACAGGTGTAGGTAGGGGGAGCGGCTAACACCCTCCCCACAGCACTAATCAAAGTGATAATTTGCCTCAGGATGCCAGTGATTTGGCGTGCCGCGCCGGCCCAAATTAACACACGCACACATGCTTGAATCCCAAATTGCACAGGAAGATGGACCGGGAGGCAGTGAGTGATGCACCCAAGACATGCACCCGGCTACCTCTCTCTCACTGCGGGGCATGGAAGGATAGAGGGAGAGAGAGAGAGAGAGAGAGAGAGAGGATGGAAATTTGTGGGTGAACTGCTGGAATGATGGGGAAAAAGGGATGGTACAGAGAGAGAGAGAGATTTACAGATGGACTGGTGGTTTATAGTGAGTGGTTAATTCATCGTGCACTCTTACCCATCCTGTGGGCGGTGGCCCGAAAGAGGATACAGAGTACACAAAAAAGGTCCAGGGACTGGTGGGCCTCAGTGGCTGAAATACATTATAGGTTAGGTAGTGAAGAAGTGTGTCAACATGTACTGGGCAACACAATGAATAATTCGGCAATTGACGTGGTAAGTGAAATTCACACCAGTTGAACAACAGTGATTGGGTTACGTATCAAGATATACAACAAATAGAATACTTACATTCAACCAGGTTATGATCCTTCTCAAATATCAGACACACAACACTGTTATAAGTGCAGCAATGTTTGCGTATATCATGTTACGATTGGTGAATATCATCTCTGAACTCATTGATTTTACAACAGTCCTGTACATAATGTTGCAGGTTGTGGGGGAAAGCTTTGTTGCCAATGTTTCCCTTTGGTCTGTTCATTATCAACAGGCGAATTCCTATTGATATTATAGGCCAACCTGCTAGTGGCTAGTCCGCTGGGCTTAGTTGACCAGATGTCTAGCCTGCCTGTTGTTAACTAGCTTGGTTGGCTAGCTAGTTGGCTAACTTCAATTTTTTAGCTAATTTGCTTCTTGTTATTCAGCCTGGTCGGCTGGCTAGTTGGCTAACTTACTAACTAACTGGGTCACTTGTTTTCTTGACTGACAGACTCATTGTCTGACGGACAAACGCATTGGTTGACTGACTGTCAAGCTGGGTGGTTTGTTTGCTAGCAAACTGGCTGGCTGGCTGGCTATCTTGTTAACTGACACGTGAATTAAATGGCTAACTTCTAATACGACACGTTAAATGAGTGGCTGTTTGACTTGCCAACTGCCGTGTTATATGGTCGAGAGTGGATGAGTGGTTCGGTTACATCCTCATGACATGTAAGCTCGAAGGTGGGCGAGTTGTTGACTGACACACACTGACAGACGGTCTGTCTGTCCAATTCACTGACCAGCAACCATGACGCTAGACCACAGCTTTCTGAGAAGACCTACTGGCTGAGAAGCTTAACCCACAACGGAGTAGAATTGCTCGTCGTTACGAAATACCTTACGATCTTCAACTTCCACGGGAAATGCGTCAAGGGGAACAGCATCCAGCGAACCTGAGCTAGCTGTATGATGGTCGTGCTTGGCCGCCTTCTGGATGACACACACCCCTTGTGTATCAACAGTGTCAGGGGCGATATAGATCAAAGACAGTCTAATTGTAGTCACTTATGAATGCCTTCAGTAAATCATGTTGAGGTTGGTGCAGAGAGAGAGAGAGAGAGAGAGAGAGAGAGAGAGAGAGAGAGAGATAGGCTCGCCGGTGCAATAAACAGAAACTGATTTCAATTTAGTTCACTCCAATTTTTTTCTCTTCCACCCATTATGACATTATCAAGCTCTGGTATAACAAAAGAATATCCGTTAATTACGACTCGACATAATAGCCGCCATTAGGTTATCTAAAGTGCCATAAAAACGTGTATCTGAAAGAGTCGAGATAAATTTCCTCGGTCATTAGCCATTTGTACAATTCAAAGACGCCTCCTTTATATGGGGCTGGTTATTACCGTCCAAGCACGCGACACTCGCCCTCACCGACGTGGACCAAAAGGCCGAGAACTCTGTGCTGGGCCTCGAGGAAGGTAACGAGTAATGGTAGACATGGTAGATTAGGACCTTCCGTCGCTGTAATGACGCTAATAAAGTGATACAATGGCGAATTAAAATAATACAAGTAAGACGGTCGTCCATCACTGGGTAAAGAGATGGTTGCGACGAGCCTGGCTTCTTCCTTGGGCACCCAGGGGGAGTAGGAGGAACCTGGTGGCGTTGTCTTCTGCAGGAGCTGTTGCCAGGTCGTTTTACCCGAGGCTCTCATTCGCCTGTAGGGACTTCAATGAGGCCTCTAAAGCTAGATTCATAGTGGTTAGAAGCCACTATACAATCCCATGTGTACTGCAACGAAGCAGTCAGTCTGTAGAGGCCCTGGTGAGGCGGCTGCGTTAACTAGTGGTGGCCTGCAGAGCATCCCCGGCAGGTAGGTCGTCCCCTCCCTTCTCTCCACACCCCTCCAAGCTCATATAACAACAGCAGCAGCACACACATCGTCGAATCCTGACTCATGGTGAAGATGATCTGAAGTCTCCTGGTAGGCTCCTCTTAGCTCCGCTGCCAGACTTATTGCATCTCCTCCACCATTAATAACGAGATACTGAGGGGGGGGGGGGGGCTTCATGCGCATAGTCTGAAGCTCCCCTGCCCAGACAGAAGCCCATCCTGAGGTAGGCCAGGACCAGTCATCCGCAGACCAAGACTCCTCCGTCACCCAGACCTCTAGGAAATATCCCCCAAAACCCTACTAATCCGTCAAATAAGCTCCCTCCTCAAACCACTGTAAACAGACGTAAATTTCCTCCTTTATTCAACGTAAATTTCCCTCCCCAAACCTCTCGAGATCACTGGATGAAATGGGAGAGGGACTCTGGCTCGTATAATGTATCACCGCATTAACCATGTGTTCAGTTTATTGCTCCCTTCTCTCCCTCCCTCCCCATTCCTCGACCCCTACCATCACCTGCCTCCCTCACCTGCCCAAGCCACCCTTCCTCCTTCCCTGCGGCAGTAATGACCACCACACGGTCGCAGGCTGGAGTTAATTTGTAGGCTGCTATAAAACAATAAAATTAATACTCACGTCGCAGCCCCCTGAGACTGTCTGGGTCCCTCATAGCCGGGAACACATTCTCCCTCACATTCCCACTTGTCTCTCTCATTCCTCATTGATTAACTCACTTCTCACGTCTTGCGTCTTCCCTCTTTCTTTACTGTATCATTTATCTTTTGATTCGTAAACCCCAGCATAATTCCTCATTTGTTCCCTTAGCCCTCACTAGTTACCTCATTTCTCAATTCTATGTTGATTGTTTGAGTCTCTAATCACAACGTGTTTCTTTGACCTTCACGTGCCCTAGTCCTTATTAGTTTCCTCACACTTCACTTGTTCCCTCATTCCTCTCTGTACCACGCGGTGTTCCATCATACCTGTACACCTGCTGGCTGGTGTGCCGGAGGGAGTGGTAAGAGGGGAGATGCCTCTTGCTTTACTGCCCTGTATCCATCTATATAGATTAGGAATGGAGGATCCTATTACTGTAATAGATCACAGAGTCTTCTAAAATCTGGCTTACCCTTGTACCCTTCATTTAGTCTATTACTTCTCATTTGGTCATCTTATACCTCACATGATCTCTCACTTCTAACACCTGCTCTCACTTTTAACCTGTTCTTTTATTCCTATCATCAATCTTTACTTAATTCCCTCTTCGCTAACCTATTCCTCAGTTCACAGTCATTCATTCCCCTGACCATAATCTATGACTGTTGGGGAAAAGATGAAATAGCTTCATCAGATCTTCAGGTGGTGATGCGTTTGTCCTTAAGAGGAGAAACATGAGGAGGCAAGGAACTCTACTGTTAAGCTGTGGAAGGGTAGAAGTGCACATTCGAATTGCCAAGGCTCACACTGTATCTGTGTGGAACGTAGTGGCATTTCAGGTGCTACATGACACAACTAGAGGGGAGGCGCGTCAGCACTCGAGTGAGAGAGAGAGAGAGAGAGAGAGAGAGAGAGAGAGAGAGAGAGAGAGAGAGAGAGAGAGAGAGAGAAGCAATACGACAAAGGTAAAAGACCTCAAATGAAGTGAGAGAGGGCCTTCAGGGGATGGGCATCCCTGTCTATGGGGTTGTGGCCTTTTATTCACTCCTCTGGTGGATTGCCGTTTTGACCTCCAGCAACAACACGGCCCCTAAAAACTTATCGTGTGGATGCGACAAATTTGGATCCAATTCCTAGAGGTGTGGTATCGGAAATGATAGTGGTCATGATGGGTAGGGGTTTACCATGGTTGCATGGAGGAGGGGTGGGAGTTAATGTAGGTATGGCAGTGGTTTATGCATCATGGTTACTGTACTGGCATGGGTATGACTGTAATGGTTTCGTGTTGAAGAAGGTAGTTGGTGGTAGTGGCTGTGTGGCGCAGGTGGCGACAGTGTGGCTAGAGGGAATACTAATGATGGTAGATGAACGATGACTGTGTCGCTGGCGGGAGTGGTTATATGGTGGTGTTGGTGATGATGATGGAGGAATGAAGGGAGGTCTGATGATGATGATGATGCTGGAGAGGAGGAGGTAGCGCCGATGGTGTTGGAGGGAAGGGAAGGTAGTTCTGAAGATGGTGAAGGTATAGCTCTAATGATACCAATGAGGGGAAGATAGTTCTGATGATGGTGGGGATGGGTGGGAAGGTACTTCTGATGGCACTGAAGAAAGAGGTAGTTGTGAGGTGGTTGGTGGAGGAAGTAGCAGCCCTGATGATGTTGGTGAGGGGTAGATATCTCTGATGATGCTGGAGAGGGGAAGATATTCCTATAACCCTATAAGAGAGCTTGTGCTAATGGTAAGAGAAGGAACACCAACACCACAGAGGCGACGCGGCTTCCTGGAAGTATCCACTTTCGAGAGGCTCCTGTGGCTACTATGATGGTGATGGTAACAATGCTCGTCGTGTCATTGGTAGTCCTTTCCATTAACGATCACCTCCACCCGAGCAACCAGCACCGTCTTTTAAGACCCACCAGTGGCCCACCACTCCAACATACACAGTCTCGGTGATGCACCTGATGTGTGACGAGGAGGCAAAACACCTAGGGTAGTGACGCTGGTATCAGTAGTGCCACAGAAGTGTGGTCGCGTGACGTATGGTTGTGTTTTAAGGTGGCAAATGTTACTGTGACGTATGATAGCGTTATATGTCGCTGTGTGACGTATAATACGCACCTTTCCGATAACACGACTTCTTAACCTATAACGTTGCGAGTTACAGCTACGTGACGTGCAGGAGTTCGGTGTAACGTGGTAATGATGGGCAGAGTTCGAGTACGTGTTCGCATGCGACGGTAACAGCCCACAGTACCGTATGCTAGAAGACTGCCAGCGTCGGTATACCGTCTACGCCATCCATGGGAACCGCCACCACACCCGGCGGGGGCAGAGCTGAAGGAGAATGAGCAAGCAACCAAATGGATCTCTCTTCATCACCCTCATCCATACGGTATTTCGGGTCCTCGTTTCCAACCATCCTCGAGAGATTCTTATAGACTTGCCGCGACGTGGATAACCTTCCCCAAAGAGAGGGGCGTGTGTGTATAGTTAGGAGGTCCTAAGGTGGCGGAACTGACGAGTATAGCACCTGTCAAAAGCTTGAGGGTGGTGGGAGGAAGAGGAAAGAGGGCTGAGCTCTAAAGCGGGTCTTTGGATAGCATTAAGAGATCCCTTATTGAGCTTAATGCCAAGTTTATGAGAACAAAATGAGGGGAAGTCGTAAATCTGCTTGGATCGCCGCGTTAAAGTCCGAGATCTCACAGCTGATTATCATATTCTTGAACGTCTGGCACAGAGTTACACCTTCATTTCTTAGTTGTCTTACTGCTCTTCATTAGCGCGGATGGAGGGGGAGTGCGCTCAGCCCGAGATGGTCCATCGTACGGGTGCATCAAGAGTGCACAACGCGTCGACGTTCTTTGGAATGGACATAAAGGAAGACAGACTTTTTTCACTCAATGGGTTCGAGAGAGAGAGAGAGTGTTTGTTTGCTTTTCCGAAACCCAGCGTGACCCTCTCTCTCTCTCTCTCCCCCCTCCCGGAAGCCACCACACAGCGCAGGCGCACCCCCGTGGCTTTTGACGTCATGATCACGTCCGTCGTCAAGGCGGAGGGCGCGACGCGCACGGACGCACCCGGTCCGTACCTATACCAGGAAGGACCAGTAGCGCTCAACGGGTAAGACACGCACCCAGGTAGTCGCCCCTCCTTCATGCAGTACCAGGTCCCTCGCGGGGTTATCGACACACACCAGACTAGTGGTCTCTCCCTAGCAGGCAAAGAGGAAGGTAGGGAGGGCAGGAGGGGATATTCCTTCTAAGACCCAGTCCTCCGTCCTCAACGCTACCTTACTAACGCGGGAAATGGCGAACATGTATGGAAAAAAAAGATCATGAATCAAATATATTGAGCACAATGCTTTTCCAGTTTTTTTCCTCTCTCTCTCTCTCTCTCTCTCTCTCTCTCTCTCTCTCTCTCTCTCTCTCTCTCTCTCTCTCTCTTTTCTGGATGATACCGTGGGGGTCTAATGAGCCTCTGCCGTTCTCACAAATAACCTTTGACCTACTGGCCCTCCTGCTCGTCCAGGCAACTCTGTATCCTCACGTAGAATAACAACGAGTCAGCGAGGCCAGCCAGCGAAGAGGGGCAATAGCATCGCTGATGTCAAGGAGAGAGAGAGAGAGAGAGAGAGAGAGAGAGAGAGAGTGGAGGAGGCGGCAGTGGACGAGGCCCATCGGGTAATAACCCAATTAACCTGTAATTCAGCAGCCAGCCTCGGTGTCTTGTTAGCCATAGATGCGTTAATCGATTTTTTTTCCTCTCCCCACGTCCATTGTCTCCCCCCCCCCCCTGGTTCAATCGCGGTGGGATTAATTTATTGAGGATTAGATGAACTCGATACGAGGCTCGTATTCCGAGAATCGACTGATGGTTCTGGCGTGAGTGGCCATGATCTCACAGTGGCGCATGGGAGAAAGAAAAAAGGAAAAAGAAATGGATTATTTGTATTTTTTGGTAGGGGGGGGAGGGAAGTGAATGTCAGGGGCTGAGTAACACGATGATGGGTTATTACGTAAAAAGAGAGAGAGAGAGAGAGAGAGAGAGAGAGAGAGAGAGAGAGAGAGAGAGAGAGAGAGAGAGAGAGAGAGAGAGAGAGAGAGAGAGGTAAGGCAATCCGGATTTAGACAACCCTTTTGGGCTGCAGTTACAACCCCCTCGGCCAACACCTGGTGAACTGACTCCTTGAGCACGACGGTACGGCATTCAGAGCACGACGGTATGACCCTTGGTGCACAACGGAACGACCACCCTTGAGCACAACGGGACGACCCTTGTAACGATGGGAAGACCCTCGAAAACGACGGGGCGACCCAAGAGAATGACGGTAATACACCTGTGGGACGACAAGACGACCCTTTGAGCATGACGGTTTGACCCAATAGAACGAAAATCTCCCTTTCAGCTTCTCATCTATCTTTTCATCCCTTTTTCTATCTTGCCCTCTCCTCCTTTCCTCCTCCTACCCGTCATCCATCCCTCTATTATCATCCTTTTCTCTATCCATCTAGTACCTCATCCTTTCCCTTCTTCCCTCTTCCATAACCCTCCCATGCCTCTTGCATACTCCTCCAGTCCCTTTCTCACCCCTCCCTTCATCCTTCCTCAACCTTCTCGCTTCCCTCCCTTTGATTCCCTCCTTTCTTTACCTTTCGCACTATCCCTCTATACCTTCCTTAACCCCCCCCCCCTCCACTCCTCCCCATCCCTTCATCCTGCTCCCTTTCACCTTCTCTTCCTTGCCTTCCTCCCTCTCCCTTCCTCCCTCCTAACCGGTCCCTCACTGCCTCATTCCTCTGCCTGACTCACTCCTACCAACCACCTCAGACACCCGAAATGTACCATAAATCTTTCCCGTCTCCCAAACTTTTAATATTTTGACGCGGTCGTCCCCAGGGGAACCCTAATTACGTATTATATTTCGTCCGAGCGAACGAGTATACATAATGTAATCAGGCTATGCGAGGCGGCGGATTAATGTGCTTAGTAAGTTACGTCGCGGGCAATTACGTGGTTAAGGTAATAGACCGGTAGGATCCCGCCATGGACGGGAGGTCATCCCACCACAAGCGGGTCATCCCACCACAGGGTCGCTTGGCTTAGGGTCATATTAACAGGGAGAGGTTCCAAGATGACCATCGCAGACCTCTCCATCTTCTTCTTCCTCCACTCCTTTACATCTTCCTTTCCATTCACCTGTTTCTCCTCCTCATCTTCCACTACTTGTTGTCCACCCCTTTGTCACCGTCTTGTTCCTCCCACCACACACCAACACCCTCCCCTGCTCCACTACACACCCCGTCCCAATAAAAGCAGCTCCATATGACAGGTAACTAAGAGGGAAACAAGTTGATTGACATGTAGAAGACAGACTTTTAAATCAAAATGGTCCAAGACCCAGCGAGAGGCGGTGAGGATATTAGATATAGTGATAACCACCTTATCTGCAACTCCCTCATCCCACCACGCACCACCCTGCCTTACATGTCCATCTCTCACGTTACGCATGCCACGCACTTCTCTCGTACATCAAAGCACCGCTTCATTAAATGCCTCCCATTTCTCACTCACTCCCCAAGCTTCATTTACTCTTGCTATTTGCTATTCTACCTTAAATCTCCCCGGATATCTTAGCTCACTTTGTTTCACCACCCTCTTCCTACCCATATCACTTTCTCTTTCCATAAAGCCTTTATAAACCTTAACCCATCTATATATTGCCCCTTTCAGCACGTTTACATCCAACAGTCTCTCCTTTGCAAACTTATTTAAAAGTAATAGTCTAATAAAGACCGCTTTCCATCCCTTATGCAACCTTGTATGGTTATGCATGTCCCTCTTTACTTTAAATCAGGTATTCCCAGTCACTAGTGCTTTTTTGCAGTACATGACTCCACAGGCTGTTCATATTTTCATTCACAACACTGATTACCCCAGGCCCACCCCACCTCCAATTATACACTAAATTACCACATTACCAACACTCGCATTCAAATCACCCAACTCTAATACTTGATTCCTCGTATTGAAATTGCTCACACCTCCTCTCAGCTCCTTCCCAAATCACTTGCCTCTCTTCCTTAGTCCTCGTGTTACAGATGCACAAGTACTAATAATCAACCACGTCTCGCATTTCTCTTTCCACACACACACACACACATACAAAATCATATATATATATATATATATATATATATATATATATATATATATATATATATATATATATACACACACACACACACACACACACACAGAGGTGAGCTTCAGACAGATGTGGATAAAAAGTGAAGTGGTTACGATAGATTTGTCATCATTCGTGCTTATGTCCTAACCTAGGGGAAGGGCGATAAAGAGAAGTGTGTGTGTCTTGGGAACAGCAGAGCGAGTGTGTCAGTAGGTTTGATGCAATGGATAGAGTATTAGTGGTGGGTGATCTATATGTGAAAATTGAGGGGCATGTGTATCCAAAATGGTGAATAGAAATGGTGAACAGCTTGTTAGAACTCTTTTAGAAAAGAGCTGGAGATAAGGAATATTTGTTGTAAGGAGAGGGACATACAGAAGTATGGGAAGGTGGTCAGCAGGCATCAATGGATTGCATTCTGACTGACGGACATGCAAAAGAGAGACACTTGCATATAAACGTGCCGCGAGGGGCTGCTAGTGGGGTGTGTGATCATTACCTAATGGAGTCACTGCTGACGGATGGGAGGTATATAGGGAAGCAGTGCCGGTAAGTGCGAGAGAAGTGCACCAAGCAATTAATGAAACCAAAGCCATGAATATCAGTCTCAAAATAGCAGAACTAAATCCTCTTTCATTGCGTAGGCAACACCACATCGTATATATACGGTACATATCTGATCTCCCCAACTTCAAAAGAGATCAATAGAAAAATACTTGAACAAGTTCAAAAAGTGCTACAAAACCAATTTGAACTATAAGAAACCTACCAGACGAAGAGAGAGAATTGCTCATCATTTTCTCTTAGGAAGCATACAGGTCGAGGTGACTTGACACAAGCCTTCATATTTTCTGAACAAGTTCGACCAATATAGACGATCTTTTTTGAAATGCATGGGTCATAACATATGGCATAAAATGCAGGGCTCAACGACGCAGTATTCACAAGTGAAAAGTTTCTTTTCCTATTAGAAATAAGGAATGCTGGACAAACTTATCGTTAAATGTTTCATGAGTACAGGTTGAGGAATTCATACATTTGCTTTCATTCCAGCCTCACTGAACGACACTGATTACTATAACCATTGCCTTGGCGTTGCATGACGTAGCACAGTGTAGCAAGATAGTATAAATAGATAATCCATGTGCAATGTAATAAGATGGTATGAACAAGTATTCCATCTCAGTTTCTTGCTTGTCGTATTTCAGCAATACATGATTTTGCTTCCATTCGTTTTTCCTGTCAGCTGTTGTATCCAGAGGGAGTGAGAGGAGTGGAGAGAGGAGGGAGGGAGCCTATATTACCGTGCTATCAAATCCTCAACCATCACACTGCTACCATAGATACCAGCAAATAACCTTGTTATGGGCTAACAAACCTTCTGTCACCCTTGTTTACAACGTACTCTATCTTTCTTTCTCACTTTTTCTTTATCTTTTTCTTTGTTTCATTCTCTTCTCATTTTATACTCTTTCCTTTCCCTCTTTTATCCCAGCTATCTTCCTTTCTCTCTCTCTCAGTGGCTGACGAGTGTCACTCCTCTGACCTAGGTGGATTTTTTTTTTTTTTTTGTCTCTGCCTCACCCACACGTGGAGAGATGGCTTTCAGACAACAGACATACTATCCCTTCTACTTACGCTTGACAATGAGTTACTCACACTTGCCTCGTTTTCTGTAATCCTGTACTTTCCTGCTGTGAGCAGCGATACAGTATGGCTAGCCTGTCTTTTGGCATTCCGTCGTAAGTGATCTTAAGGACACACTCACTCTCTCTCTGATTCATCTATCTCCTATCTCCTCCCCTCTCATCTAGTCCCCTCTCATCTCACCTCCTCCCCTCTCATCTCCCCTTACCATCTGCAATCTCCCTTCCTGTCCTTGGACACAATATATGACATAATAACATGCAGTATATCAGGTAATAAACCCGGTGGATATATTACGGTTCAAGTCCACCTACACCCGGGCAAGAGGTGCTTGGTGGAGACGCTGGGAAGGAGGGATGATGAGTGGTCTACCCGGGCAGGTAGTGGTTTACGTAGACAGCTGATCAGGTTTACGGCAAACAACTACTGTTGCTGCCTCTTCGGCTTTGTGTGTGTGTGTGTGTGTGTGAGAGAGAGAGAGAGAGAGAGAGAGAGAGAGAGAGAGAGAGAGAGAGAGAGAGAGAGACAGACAGACAGACAGACAGACAGACTACCTCTCAGCACCTACAATGAGATTTTGCGGAAAAGTTAGGGCTACAGACAAACACACAGACATGAGAGATACACACATTTGCAATACCTCCCACGACCACTTATTTTCAATAGATAGAAAAGAAAAAAGAATTCTTCTCTGTTATGTGTTGTTACCTCCTGTAGCCGTTGTGGATAGTGCTGAAATGGATAGGACGTTGCTGATACACGAGCCATGATCATCATATGGTAAGGGCGAGGATCCATGCTGATAGGGACTGAATGAATCGTGAAGATCAGACAAATGTAAATGGGGAAGATGTGTCTAATAATTGCCGAGAGTTGATGGGTATCTGATTATCGTACGTAGCGAGGTGTGGGTTAGTCTTTTGTGGACATGCTAAGTAGGTAGAGTCGGTGTGAATAGAGCTATTGTCCTGTCCAGCACGGCAAGGTCTGATATAATCATATCAGAATGGTGTGTATTGTGTTGGTATAACTTGCGCACAAGGGGTCGTGTTGATTGTGAGTAATACAAAGTTGCTATTGATCGAGGGTCGTAGATGGTATACAAAATTTGATGTAGAGTGGAGGAAAGTGTCATCTTGTATAGGAAAGTGTAGATATTACGCGAGATATGATGTGGATGGCATCGGTATTAAACAAGACAGTGTACAAGGGTGATGTGGATTTTTTTTTTAATCTCGGTCAACATTCGCGAATAATGTTGGTGGAATCAGTTTGTGGTTATCGAACTGGTTTGGTCAAGTACACAGGATTGGTTAACGTAGTTATGTTGAAAGCTTTAGTTATGTATGTATTTGTTGGGACGACGTCTGTTCAACAAGAAATGAGAATGGAGTGGATCGATAAGAGATGGAGACCCGTCAGTATGTATCGATAAAATGTGGATAGGTTTCTCGCCGATGGGATAAAGAATGATTACAGACGAGGTCAGTTGGCTAACGGTGCTGGAGCTAAAAGCGGATATAGAAGAGATCGCAGTGCGATAGACGAGAGAGAAGTGGATAGAAATGACTCTCGAGAAATGGGTGGAAGAACATATATCGGAGCTGTGGGAAGGGTGAGGATAAGTTGAGTGCAGGAGTGGGTAAAAGTACCAGAAATTAGGAGTAGAAGCAGGAGGTATGGAAAGGCGTGAGGGGGATGGTGTTAGGGGTAGGAGGTCCATTAAAGGCTGGTGAGGTATAATGTATACAGGAGGTAAGAATCATGGATTAACTTTTGATGAAGGGCTGGGAAAAGGGAGAGGAGCCTACTTCAAACTTGCGAGTCAAAGTAAACGGAAGAAGAAGGGAGTAATATGTGGATGAGAAGGAAGGAAAAAAAGGAAGTAATGGGTAAAAGAAAAGAGGGTAAGGAGGAGACAAGTAGTAGGTTGGAGACGAAGGTGTGTGTGTGTGTGTGTGTGTAGGTAAGAGGGAGGCAGCAGCAACCTCTGGTATTCTGTATGCAAGCTAACACCTCCCCGACACCCGAGGCAAGGCATTCCATTACCTTAAATATGCGATGTAAAGTCAAATTAGGGTTATTAGCTGTGAGGCCTGAATATAGTGATTACTCGCCGATAAACAGGAGCAAGTTATCACTGGATCTTGACTTGCGTGGCTGATCCTGACGTGGATAGCGTTCGACCGTGGTTCATGCAGTGTTCGATCCTGGTTCCGAGACTGATCGATCATAATTCGAACAATGCTCAGTTTTCCTTTGAACAACGTTTGTTCTTGGTTCGCTCGTTTGTTTGAATCTGACGCGCACTGCATTTACCTGTGATGCATATGTTTGATTTTAGATCGAACAACTCTCGAGCCTGTCTCATGCAGTGAACAACCCTGCTTCAGATGTATTTTGACACTGGTTCGTACAGCTGCGGGCCTGCCTCATACGACAGCCGATCGTTATCAAACAAGTGTAATCTTAATCTATACATCATTTCCAATTCTAGACTGCATAGTTGTGCAGCAGTGTTTCGCGCTGCTCGCAACCCTGCATCGTTCAGCCATCCAGCCGAACCTGTATTCTGGTCGATTCAGATTTGTAACTGTGAAAAACAAGGTGTTGATGGCTCCTGTCTGGCTAGAGAGAAGGTCAAGTGGAATACGCGTTGATGCATTTGGCCAGGGGCTTATACCAAGCTACCAAGGGAGAACAAAATGGGCCATCGTTCATCAGGTGGGAGAGAAGATGAAACAGATCAGATCCAAATCACTGGGACGCGCAGGCATGTAGTCAACTCGTACTTTGGTGACCGCGTTCCATAAATAAAAGATCATCTTAACGATGTGTGGAAACGTTTGGGTGACTGAGGTGAGGCACATAGCGAATACCATACGCCGCCGATGCACTGCAGCAACAGGCCAGGTGCTGGGTTCAGAGCCAAAGGGTCAAGATAAGCATTCTTTCATCAGAACGGGATATGTGGCGTGTCATGGTTCTGATGTCATGGACGACTAATATGTTGGCTTGCATGAGTCTTAGGTCATCGCGAATCAGACCAATGCATAGTTTCGGGTCATCATGGGTCAGGAAGATGAAACTTCAGGGCATTACGGATCAAGTACGAGGTTCTTGAAACATCACAGGTCAAGAACATTAATCTTGGGTTGTTATGGGTCATATAAACGAGTCTTGGGTCTTCATGGGTCAGGTATATAGGAGTTTTAGGTCGTCATGGGTCAGATGCACAAGTTTCAGCTCTTTACAGGTCAGGTACGTCTTGGGTTAAGCAAATGTGTATTGGGTCAACGTAGGATCAGTTTTCCTCCAGAATACGTTACTACTTTACCTCTATATATATCCAGCGACTTGTATCACTCCTTTTAGGTACAAATAGAAGAAGAGATTGGGGATGTAAAGTTAACTTTGATAAGCTCATTGAAACGTTGTATAAGTTCTGACTATACTAATTCCATCTATTGATTCAAGGTGTGTAAAGGATCTCTGCACACAACGACGAAATGCATACAGAGTTACGCCTCTGTAACTTAGATTCTTGGGCACTTAGCGAATGTCTATACGTTTTAAAGTGAAGGCTGGTACCTTCGCCATACCCTGGGTGTTAAGTATCCCAACCTGCAGGTGGAGTCTGGTTATTTATGACCCTCTCAGTATTCACATCACCCTCACCAATGTGGAGACAAGAGGCGAAATCTATATGGCTGGATACCCTGCTTAACCATACGTAGGTGGGAAACACTTCCATTTTGCCTTGATAAGATGATAATGATATATCCAACGAAAGAACAGTTGATGCTCTCAAAGTGTTTGATGCCTGTCTATCACACAGGTTGTTTCTGCATTACACTAAATGAAATCGATCGCAGGAGAGATTTGGCTTCGAGAGATTTGGCTCTGTCAGTAACATTCCCTAAGAAATGGCTAATATGGAAACTGGTATATTTTCTTAAATGCATGTAACATTTTACTTCTCATCAAGAAGAAATATACCTTCAAGGATGTTCATCATATTCATTTGTCTTTCACTGTATCATTTTCGAAATTAGTTAACACCCGCTCTCGATTGGTGGAACATTCTTGCCGTACTCTCACTTGTAAACTGTATGATCGATTGTAAACTACACGTACACTATTCCATCAGCGAGCCATACTGATTTTGTCGTTTATATCTTCGTTGTTATTACCACTCGTGGTGGCATGTGACTGGTCGAACATCCTAGGAGAATCATCGCATAGCATTTTCTTACCTAGTATTTCCACGAACTATTAAAAGCCATTATCAAGAAAAGTATTTATACACACACACACACACACACACACACACTTATACGCCTTTGAATGCGTGTTCTGTGGATTGAACTGATATCGTATTCTGGAGCCAGTAAGGCTCACTCCCAACCACACTAAGACAACAGACTCGCTAACATTTTGTTCTGTTACAGACCCGTTGATCATTCAAGCTTGAGTCGAAGTTTCTCCTTCAAGAGCTTTGCTAATCGAAGCTGCTTTGGCCCTATGGAGAACCTAGGGTCCTTAGCCTCATGCCCTTTGATGGAGTTGGTATTTTTAGTTAAAGATTCGAAGGGGATTTGAATTGGAGGTGAACTGACCACGAGAGAAGCAGCTGTCTTCAAATGTCTAAAGGTGATGACATCCCAGACCAACAGGCTATCCTCAGCTGAAGAATTATACGAGTGATGAAGCAGGCTGCAGTATATCCTGGTACTCTACCCGCTCACTCACTCCAATAGGAAGGCATTCGGTCTCCTCCAAGATGCACCGAAGTAGACGTATGCTGCAGAGAGAGAGAGAGAGAGAGAGAGAGAGAGAGAGAGAGAGAGAGAGAGAGAGAGACAGACAGACAGACAGACAGACAGAGAGACAGACAGACAGAGATAGAGAATTAGAGGTGATGGTGGGAGACCTCGTGAGGGTTTATCTGTGCCTCTCCAGTATCAACTCTAGGGCTTCCTCCTGAGCATATACTAGGCCACAATGACTTAAGAGGCTGTCTCTCCTTATTGAAGTGAAGTGGAATGTCGGCTACCTCAGTGTCCCGCACTCATGGTGGCTTAAACGCAACAAAATCATTGATTTATCCCCATATATTTCCACATATGTTATACAGGGCATTTCTATTTTTCGTAAATGAATGTTCTTTTCATATGATCGGCTACCAGGGGTACAAAGCATCATAATAATGGGATGGCTCACATCATTGTTCATGAAGGACTGTAGAATATTCCTCTTCGGTTCACATCATTGTTCATAAAGCATTGTTCATGAAGGACTGTAGAATGTTCCTCTTCTTATCATGGACTAGTCTACATCCGTGATCTTGGTAGATATCCTTATAGCTACGTGCTGAGAATATCTGGACTATGAAAAGTGAAGGAGTAAACATTTCCATCAAGAAAAAAAAAACGGTTTTTACTGTTACTCTTTAAACTCTGAAGAAGACAAAAAAAGTCTTGTAAAATGTCGGTCACAAAACAACAATTTTCACTGAACTTATCAAAATTATTTCCTAATTGCTATTGCTCGTGAAAATCACGATTCAATTTTCCTTCTGTTTCTGAAGATCGAAGGATTTACTTAAATGCAAGGTCACCGATTGTGATAGGTCTCAATCCTACTGTGATACAGCTTTTACCTGTCATAATAGAAATACTCTGATGTGCCTCAAACAGTTTCCTATAGTCTTGATGTATTTCCTGTCCTCACACACGCACACACACACACACACACACACACACACAACACAAAAATTATGATAGTAAAATGATAATGATGATAATTATAGTGATAAATGATAATAGTGATAACATAGTGGCAATTATACAAAGCGGAAAACAAGAAATCATGAGGAGTGAACTTCCTCGGCACATAGTCTGTAGACTGAAAACGGGTTGGATTGGTCATTTGTTTCCAGAGAAATGAATTAACTTTCCTGCCAGTCAAGTGAGATGAGGCACGTTCATTCTTAATGGTGGAAAATAAACATGTGTCAGTGCTCATTGAATTTAGGGAGCAGCACGGGGCAGTAGCATAGATGAGAACCATTAGGTGACTGACGTACCTTTTACTGTGTTTGGCTCGACCCTAATTACTTCTGGGCCAACGCTGCTCGCACACTAGGAGAGAGAGAGAGAGAGAGAGAGGAGAGACCCCGGGGGTGGGAGCCATCACAACAGCGACTCATCCACTAGCACAACCTCCACGGGGTCCCCCCATAACAGTCGGAGCTCCTCTCCGACCCACTCATCTCCAGCTGAGACAGATCCCACACGTCAGCGGACACAACAAGACATCATTTTCATCCGTCTCCCTCCTCCATGGCCTGTGGCCGTCAACCCTCGCCTCGACGAGCGGCGACACACATCGCAGGGCCACCCTCGCCAATGCTAAGAACCCTCGCCTACTTAAAACCAGCGGTGATATGAGCTTATTAAGACTCGCGGGGATCCTAGGGGACGAGACGTGAGACAGGGCGCCGTCTCCCACTCCCCAGGTGAGCCGGACCCGAGCTGCATGATACATTAGGCAGGCCGGTTCGCCCGATCCTCCTGAAGTTAGCGATGCGCGGGGTGTGGGAGACAAGCGTTGGACGAGCGGCTCCTCGCCCAGCGTATAAATGTTGGTGGAAATAGTTCCTCCCTCGGCTTCCCGACTTAATCAACCGACTGGAGATGACAGCTGACGTGTACAGAACAAATATTTTAGACGGAACTTGTGACTCTCTGCAACGCGACATGCAGACACTGCCTCTGTCGTCGTGTGTGTGTGTGTGTGTATATATATATATCCCTGGGGATAGGGGAGAAAGAATACTTCCAACGTATTATTCTCCATTAACAAGCCATGTTACTCGCAGAACCACCCTCCTCCCAGGCGACAAAGTTAATATCCTGCAAAAAGCTAACGGTATTCAGAAATAAACACAGAAAACGTAACATCCACATAGCCCTCCTCCAAGAAACCAGACTCACGTCGTAAGCCTCCCTCCCACCTTGCTACAACTACACAAGCGTAAAGAGATGGCAGACGACAACGACAAAAGAGCAAGAAGAATAAAATGTGTCAACGAAACCATACCATTTTCTAACACCATAGATACTAAAATCAGACAATGGCGACACTCTACTCATGAAAATGCTGAGATGGACAGTTAATGGGATGTCTGATCACATGCTGGTGGATTCCAAGGTGAAAGTTGTACAGAGGCTTCAGATAAAAAAAGAAATGATATGGGTTGGAAGAAGGTCCAGGTGAAATTGAGTGAGCTACAAAGAGGCTTGTGTTGAGTAGATACCAGGTGATATTTTGTCAAGGATGGCAAGAGAAGACCCAATGAGAAAAGCGGACGAGAAATTTGAAGCCATTTAAGGAAGCAGTAATTACATGTGCGAGAAAAGGATGTGGCGTGAGGGTGGTGGGGTGCATGTGCGTGAGAAATTGTAGGGATTTGAAGGAAGGGGAAGTTAAGTTGGTAAAGAAAGAGGAACGAGAGGTGTGTGTGGGTTTTACTTGTAGGGTACGAGTGACAATGAGAAATACACAAGATGAAGCAGCAGGTGGGAAAGAGGAAGAGACAGTGGCTGAAATTAAGGGAAAGTAGTGATAGGCAAAGAAGAGGTGAAGAAGAGAAGGAAGGAGAAGTCTGAATGGCCGTCGATTGTGTAAGAGGACAAGGTGACAGATGTGGGTGCTTGGGACGTGGAGGTATGCGAAGCGAGAATGTCATCGCAAGTGGTATGGTGAAAGCAGCTAAGAAAATAAGGGACAACAGTTGAATTTCCCCAAAAAGGGGGTAAATGTGTTTTGGATTGATTTTATTGGGATTCTTAGTATATCTGTATCTCAAGTTGAGGTGCCTCAGGATTAGCAGAATGCTTGTAAAGCGTCACTATATGATGTACAAGGAACAAAAGTGAATGCTCGAATTGCAAATGTAGAATATCATTTTGTGTAATGTGAAGGTTGTATGGAAGGGTGGTAATTGCGAGGATGGTGGCATACACAATTCATAAGACGTGAGGGAAAAAATGGCTTCAGGAGTGGTAGAAAAAGTGTAGATCAGGTGTTTGCTTTGGAAAATTTGTGCAAAGAAAAAAAAAGATAAAGGAAACCACGGTTAGGTCTATGAGGATAAGGCTCGTATTTTGATGCATTATGCATAGCGGATAGAGAATGGCTTTAAGCAAAAGAAGCCGCATTCTTTCCCGTTCTTAGCGTTACCTTGTCACTCGGGAAACGAAGAACAACTAACGACAAGAATGAGAGAAAAAAAAAAAAGAGCATCTTGCTAAGCGCCGATTAAGTGTGTCAGGAATTTTGATACGAGACATTGGGTAATAGTGGTGAGGTTATGTAAATGCGGGAGTGGGTAATATGGCAGCTAAGGGTGTATAATCTGCGGGCAAAGGATACTCACTGTCAATGAAGATAGTGAATAGCTTCTGGTGTTGTGTTCGGAAAAGGGATCGGTGATTTGGTACGCATAGGTAGAAATATACGTGACGTATATGAACATATATTAGTAAGTGGGGTAGATTCTCAGCTGATACTATTCGGTTGTGTAATATTTGATAAGTGTTCATAAAAGGCGATGCGAATATCCTGAGAGGAGCAGCTGGCGAGATGTCTGGTCGATACTTGGTGGAGGTGAAAGTATGTAAAAAACTTTAGGAAAACGGGGGAACGATATGGGTGAAAAGATGGGAGTAGAAGTGAGCGAGCATGGAAAAGAGGCTTGTTGGAAGAGATGAGAGAGTGAGTGCAGATGAGCGCAGAATGGCAAAGGTTTAAAGTAAACTGAACTACACGAGCGGACAAGTATTTGTTTGTGCGGGTCAAATGTGTGGCTTGCGAGAGGTGGAAGGAGGGCGCGTGAAAAAAGGTAGTAAGTGGTGAGAGGAGGAAGTCAAGTTGCCTGAGAGAAAAAGCAGAGGTGCATGAGCATTATTTGCTGGGAGGGGATATAAATGACAGATACATAAGAAAACTTGGCAGTAGGTCAAGAAAAAGGCGTAGGAGCTGAAAAAGATGGCAAGTGGAGGGTGATGGAGGCTTTACAGTGTGAGTGAGGCTCGAGTAGCTAGGCACAGTGGGTGATGGTAGGAGGCTAGGCACAATGGGCGATGGTAGGAGGCTAGACACAGTGAGGGATAGTGGTGGGCGGTTTCTCACAGTGGATGGTGGTGGCAAGTACGATATACAGTGCATAATGGTGATTAATAGAACATAGGTGGTTGCATGCTGCAAGTTCCTATGCGTGGTAGATCACATGGCAGATCACAGTGAGCGACTGTCTTCAGACTAAACTTCATGGGATAGTCTGTCAGGACAAGTTGATGGGCGAACAGGTGGAACTGGAGCAGGACGAGTCAGGTAGGCGAGCTGGTTCAATGAAGGGCAATGTAGGTGTTCGTGAAGGACAGGCTGTGCGGCGGTTGGGCAGGTAGGAGCCAGCTAGACGAGGCGACAGGACAAGTTAGGTGGACGGGCGGTTTGATGAGGAGGCTGGCAGGTAGTGGAATGACTGATGACTTGACGTATTTATGAAGGAATCGTGCGACAGATTATATTCCCGGCGATCGTCCATCAATCCCCGATCATCGTCATCATGATAATGTGATGAATTAGCAAGGAATTTCGGCATCCTGGAGGTACCAGTGGGGTCACGCACCAGCTGACTTACGACGCCTTTCACGTCCCCTTGGCCTCTGCGGGACACGACCCACCTGGCGAAGGAGGACCTCCACCGACAGGGCAGATGTACGGATTCACCCCCTAACTTTCACATGATCCTCCCTTTACAATGCCCCGGGCAACAGGTACTGAATAACAAGTGCCTTTGGCTTTGTTGTAGCTCAATGAATGCTGGCGGTGGCGTAGCCACGTAGCACATTAGCACGTCCTGGCCAAGTCGAACAGTTAGGGTGCAGTAGCCCACAATAATGGGCGATATATAACCCGAGAGTCCGGGCCCGGCGTAGAGCAGGGGCAGGTAGCCGGCCCACACATATAATCTGTGCACCAAAAGCTTGTGTAATAACAGAGATTACCTCTCGTTCATCAGGCGGAGTAATGGCTTGCCCCAACGCCCACCCCCACACCACTCCCGGCCAGACATCCCCCTGCCTATCCCTTCTCTCTCTCTCTCTCTCTCTCTCTCTCTCTCTCTCTCTCTCTCTCCCCCATCTCTCCGCACATCCTGAATCCACCCCACCCCCTCCACCCTTACCCCTCTCTCACTCACTCACTCCTACAATCCTTCACCTACGCCCACCCGATCCGTGCATACCCTTTGCTACGAACGTGAAAAGTCAGGTCTTGGCTGTCGTCCGACGGGCGAAAAAGTGTGATTTCGTTTCATTTCCCCTTATGATGGGAGAGGTCGGTGAGGAGCTAGACTGCCCCTCGTCTGCTAAATGATTACGTGAACTGCAGGACTGATACACGGTTTCTGGTACTGTACTAATTCCTTGGTGCTCATGGTGTTCCCGGAAACGTGTTGTTCCTCCGTACTCTTCATCTACGTTGTCACCATATTCATTGTATGTTATTCATACCTCACTATCTCTAGCATCATACATATAGTATTTCCCTCACACGCTTTGAGAGTATACGTTCGGTAGCTCCCTTCAGTATACCCAGCACCTCACCGTCTCTTCCTTATTCTTACAACGTATCCAGTACCTCCAAGTTATTCTCGTAGTATCCAGTACCTCCCTCACTTTTACCCTCGTGTCCAGTACTTTTCTCCTTCTTGCCATCTTAACCAATGTCTTCCTCACTCTTTGCTTCGTACTCAGTACATCGCTGACTCTTACTGTTGTACCCACTACCTTCTTGACTCTTACCGTTGTACCCACTACCTTCCTCACTCTTACCGTTGTACCCACTACCCTCCTCACTCCTACCGTTGTACCCACTACCTTCCTCACTCTTACCGTTGCGCCCACTACCCTCCTCACTCCTACCGTTGTACCCACTACCTTCCTCACTCTTACCGTTGTACCCAGTTAACCCATGTCAATGATATATATAACAACATGAATAGTCAAAAAGTAAAATAAACGCCAACGTTCAGGAAAAAATTCTCTCTCTCTCAACTGGAACTAAATAGACCAAAAAAAAAAAAAAATGGAGATATATATATGACAGGATAAGCATGCTAGTAAAATTGAAGGTACAAATGAGAATGTGCTGGACCTTGTGCTGACCCGAAAGCCTATCAGCAAGAAAATACAGTTACTAAATCTCCGAGAATACTATACCATAAAACAAAATGAATTGGACATAAATGTACGAGTGTCCAGCCAAAAAAGCTCTAGGATTTAAGCATTCGCAATATAACCCAAGGAAAATACGAATCACGCAAGGAGGAAAGAAAATTTTCTTTAAAGACGCCCTGTCGTGTGGTTGTCACTGGCTCTACATATATCCACGTTGGATACATAGGAATGAATACAAAGGGATTCAAACACGTACAGACCACTGGATCCTTTTTGAGGCGGTTTGTGTTAGTGAAAGATACCAGAAACTCACAATACAGTGTCGTAAAAGTTAGAAAGTATACAGATAATTCAAACAGAATAACCTGCATATTGTCAGGGTGACTCTGGAGGCGCAAAAAATAATGTAAAGTGTGGGCTTGAAGCGAAATATTTATGAGATCTATTGTTGCTTTCAATAACTAACGGACAGATCATTCCATATGAAATAATCCAGTTGAAAAAAAAAGTTCTTCTCCTCATTTGAGATAAAACGTTTGACAAAAGTACATAAAAGTCCAGGTCACCTGAGACGAGGAAACACGACACAGTACAGGACAACCGGGTTCCCGAGGTGGAAAGAGCTTGGTCAGTGCTCATAAGGTCAAAGGTTCTGCTACCATATCTCAGGTCTTTTACGAAGCTTTACTTTCGATGATTTAAAACTTCAGTTTACTATTTCATTATGACATTAAGTCAACAGTGTTCGACGTGTATTAGGAAATTTAGCGTTCAGTTTTGCAATAATCTTGTGAAACCACATTAAGGTTTGACTTTAATACCAACAATTTTGTTTGTTTTAAGAGATGTATGCAGTCAACATAAGGGTTTGAATATGGCATTGATAGATCTAGAGAAAGCATATCATAGGCTTGATAGCGATGCCTTGTAGAAGGTCTTACGAATATATGGTGTGATAAGACTGGGTTTTGAAAGCAACAAAATGGTTTTGTTAGAAGTGTAAGGCACCAGTACGAGTGGGAAGAGAGGAGAGAGAGTGGTTTCAATTGAAGGTTAGTCTGCGGCAGGAGTATGCGAGTATTCATGGATGGGGTGGTGAAGGAGGTAAATGCAAGAGGTCCTGGAGAGAGGGGCGAATATGTAGCCTTCAGGAAGTGAGGGTCTGGGTTGCGAGTTGGATGTTTGCTAGTCTCAGTGCAATACGTCTCACCTCCACACTACGATAGTGAAGAATTCATTTTTTTATGATGCCTTTAAATGGAATAGTCGCCCAATTGGAAAGAAATTTGTGCCAAAAAAACCTTCCTCCTATTATCATATTTGAAATGTGGTCAGTGAACTCAATGTTTCAGGGAAAAGCATAAAAATCGCAAATCTACTCTATCCACAAATGTTATTATTGAATCTTGAAATTCCTAAGGGCAAAAAATACTAGTTTCTGCAAAATGATAATTAAACGAAAATACCTATTTCGGTTCATATCCGATATAGCCATACCTATTTGCAACTTTCCACAGAGCTAAAAAGGCTTCAGTAACAAAACACACAATTGGTGAACTTCACCTTATCTGTATGTAGCGCCATTCATGATGAATATTGTTTACCATCAGAAGACATTCTTCACTGGAACGCCTAGAAGGGCCGCAGGTTTTGAAATCAAAATACATAGTCTTGGTCAAGGTTTAAGCCAGGGCGTGGTGGTCTTGAAGGTAGTTTCCAAGCCACCAAAGACCGATTTTGAAAAAGCTAGACAGACGACATTTTGTTCAATGCACTCAGATGAAATAGACGGCCAAACAGCCTCGACTTATGATGAAGGTACATCAGGAGCAAAATCGTAGTTCAAGGGCACCAGAACCCGGCCCTAACAGTCAACAATGACCACCTTACAAAGTTCAGAGACGCTATATATACATACATAGATAGATGGACAGATGGATAGAAAAACAGATGATACAGATACATATAAACATCCTGGTGGAGAAAAAGGAAAAGGGTCATGCAGGAAGCAAGCAAAGCTTCAAGGGAGGTTTGAAGAACCCCTTCCGAAAAAGCTAGACTCGAGAAGGATGATGCAGTGTCCAACACCACAAAAATAGCTTAAAGGGAAAGAAGTTTTGAGCATAAGTGGAAAAACCTCAGCGAAGGAATGTTAAAAGTGTCCCACAGACATTAGCCCCAGGCTGGATGCCCTCATGGGAGGTAAAGTATCCTTAATGTACTGCTGGAACATCCAGCAGCTACCGTGACAATGGCTCCTCGACACACCGCATCATTGTCGACTAATAAGTTTGTGCTACCTGCCTCACGTTCTCCTGGGAGACGTAATTGAATTCCACAGTCCAAGAACATAATCAAGGACGTTACGTCGAGTCATTAGGAGTATTGCTTGCTTTCTCCTTAGGGAGAAGGTACGTGGTCGATAGGTTAGAGAGTGGCTCCTATTAACCATCGAGAGAAAGATCTCTCTCTCTCTCTCTCTCGCATGAGCTGCTGACTCAGTCCACAAACATCCAGTCTCTTCATCTACTACAAAAGTGACGTCATGCACCTCAAGACTTATCTTTCGTAACTTTTTTTTTTTTTTTTTTTTTTTACTGCGGTGAGTGCTACGCGTTAACCCTGCTTTGTGCCAAATATCGTGTTCTGCAATTCGCTCGTCTTGTCTTACACTCACCAACACTTCCGTAGGTTTCCCACACCAACACTTCCGTAGGCTTCCCAATAAATGACAATTATCAAACCCGCTTTGGCAACGGGGTCGTCCAATGGCGTGATCTCCAGAAGGTATCTTTATAACAAGCTACTTCTTCATCCTCAGTCCAGGGATAATACTTCGAAGCTGTCGATGTTGTTCCACTGACTTCCCTCTACGTCCCTACGAGTAGCACAACGTCTTCGTCTTGAAGGAACAAGTGGGAGTAACAGGTGGATTCGGAAAAAGGACGACGAAGAGGACGAGGAGAATGAGCGAGAAAATTAGGAAAATGACGCTAGAAAAAGGTAGTAAAGAAGAGGCTGAAAGAAGAGGATTAGGAGGATGAGGAGGAGATAATAATGAAGGAGCAAGACAAGGAGGAGTGAGAGACTGACGACGCGGATGAGGAGATACAGGAGGAGATAAAACGTTAAAAAGTTGGTAGCCAAGCGCAGCAAAATGTGGCCATCATAGTTCCGAGAAGGCTACAATTAGCTCTCTCTCTCGCTCGCTTAAAAACGTCGCAAATTACCCCCCCATTGTAGCGCCAAGAACTATAGTCCGCTAGAATTGGTCACAATGGCGTGGGTCGGTAATGGATCCAGAGTGATATGCCCAAGCAATCATATGGGTACATAGCCCCTGATAGAGCTATGATAAGGTCAATTGTCTTGTGGCACAAAGACTAACGGCCGCCATCCTCTTAATTAAAAAATTCATGGAGAACGTTGATGAAAACAAGATGACTGGAGCTTTTCATATCATGAAATTAGCCCCACAATATTTAATACAAGATGACAAAGTATAATACCGTCAGTCTTCGATCGGGTGGAGGCTGAGCCGAGCCCCATCCATCGCCAGAAGCCATCGCTCGCGTCCCAACACAGCAAACACTTGAGGTGAACTAGTTTGTTCATGGAAACAATGAAGCGAACCTTTAAGAGACGACCGAGAAAATGGAACTAATTATCCTTACCTACCAGTTAATTACAAAGATTAATAAATGGTATCGATTTGCTCGAAATCGGAAAAAAAAAATGTGATGACTCTGGATTTTGGTGAAAGGTTATCACCAGGAGACGAGGGGGTCTGTACCTACTGGATGTGTGATCAACACAGTACCTCAACTGGTAATCTTTTAAGACCACAAAAATGTTTAGTGAAGTCATTTGTCTTGAAGATAAAACTCACACCACAACAAATTTCGATGTTGTAAAGGAATAAGTACTGACGGGGACAAAATATCAACAACTCTGATATCGTCTGTAGAATCTTTATAAGACAGTATTATTTATCTTTTCTTATGTTAGCTGAGACGGCAAGGGCAACTGAATGCTTTAATCAGGGCTAGCTCGTTAATTCTGTATGTGTGTGTATATATATATATATATATATATATATATATATATATATATATATTCTTGTAAGGAGGCATAATATTATCCGATACAAGTCCATTACACATAAAGCAATCAGCTTTGTTTTCCATTTTCCTCAACACGTTTTACCCCAACAGGTAGTGTTGATTACATGTTCTGCATCAATTTTCACTTTATTCTTATAAAATATATAGAGCAAAACGGGAATAAAACGGGAATGAAATATTACAAATGAGAGCAGTGACATATAGCAAAGCTAATATTTTGATTGGTGGACCGTGTTCCTTCGGAGCTCATTCATGGCAGTATGGACGGTAGGGGTCAAACTTGTTGGGTCAACGGCTGAGGGTATTTTCTGAGGCCTCTGTACCTGGTGAAGTCCAGTGAAGATAGATAATGACCCGACCCTCCAACTGACTATTATAGGAAAAGCGTTGTAGGAAAGGAATGAAACGAGTGATGATACTGCAAATACTGACAGTATACAAATGTTTCAGAAGACGTATGAGAGTAGATCAAGTACAAAATATAAGGCTCCACGAGTACAGAACCTCTTTCCTGTACTTACAAATAGACAAGTACACGTTTATAATGATTTATATTACAATTATCCTTATCATATTGTAATTTAATATTATATTGTAATTTATCAATATTATATTGTAATCTATTATCATTGTTATCAATGCTGTTATGGCTGTTCTTACTATTTTCACTTGTTTTTCCACCATTTTTATTACCATCAATTACAAACATCCACACACACACACTATACAATTTAGAAATGTATGATAACAGCAAGTTCAAGAGATGGGACCCCACGAGTGCAAAATCCCTTCCCCATACCGTATGCATAGTAAGTGTAGATGAAGATACACACACACACACACACACACAAATATACGTATTGTGAATTGAACCACTCAAGCAGTGATGGCCGAGTGGTTAAGGCGTCTGACTAGAAATCAGATGGGATCTTCCCGCGTAGGTTCGAATCCTACTCACTGCGGATCTTCGTTTTTCTTTTGTCCCTTTTTCTTACTGTAGAAATGATACGTCAATGATCAGAGCCTTAGACTAGTAAGCACAAGGTTGAAGGTTCGAATCCTGCCCATACTTATCACATTAGTAGTAAGTACCTCCTAGAGGAGTGTTATCTATTTGGAACATGTTATCTATATTATCGATACCTAATATGTTAAGTGATAAATCAGGGGTGCTCGAACGTAATTCCTGACAAGAGTTTCTTGCTAAGCTATGGCGATATAACTGGCGTGATGTGGTCATACCTCTACCTTCTCAACACATAGGACCCCCAGGCTGTGTGCGTGTGTGTGTGTGTGTGTGTATTTATGTATGTGCGTGTGTGTGTGTATTTGTGTATGTGCGTGTGTGTGTGTATGTATCAGATATTTTCTTTAAAGAATGTATGAAAAACATTCAGAAAAATAAATGGAATTTGTATGTGGCCTTTATTGATCTGGAGAAGGCATACGACACGGTTGATAGAGATGCTTTGTAGAAAGTCTTCAAGATATATGGTGTGGGAGGTAAGCTACCAGAAGCAGTGAGAAGTTTCCATCAAGGATGTGAGGCGTATGGACGAATAGGAAGCGAGGAGAGTGAATGGCTCCCAGTGAAGGTCGGTCTACGGCAGAAGTGTGTGATGTCGCCATGGTAAATATGTTTGTGGATTGGATGGAGGTAAATGCAAAGGTCTTGGAGAGACAAGTGAGTATTGCATTCTGTTGGGAATGAGAGGGCCCGGGAAGCGAGTCTGTTGTTGTTCGTCGATGATACAGTACTGGTGGCTGATTCGAGTGAGAAACTGGAGAAGTTGGTGACTGAATTTGGAAGAGTAAGTAACTGGAGAAAGTTAAGAAATGTGAATAAAAGGAAGGTTATTAGGTACGGCAGGGTTCAAGGACAAGTCTCTTGGGATGTAGGTATGAATGTAAAAAAAAAAAAAAACTGAAGGAAGAGAATGTTTTAGATATCTACGAGTGTACTTGCCAGCGAATGGAACCATGGAAGAGTGTCAATGGGTAGGGGAGTGGGTAAAGGTTCTTGGAGTAATGAATTTGTGGAGAGAGAGACCGTTATGTGGGAGAGCAAAAATGGTATGTTTGAAGGAATAGTAGACCCACCAATATATATGGTTGCGAGGATGGATGTATTGGAAATGAAATGTTCGAGTACAATATGCGGTGTGAAGTGGGCTGATCAAGTAATGAAAGGGTAAGAGATGTGTGGTAAAAAGTGTGTGGCTGAGAGAGCAGAAGAGGATGTGTTGAAATGGTTTGGACATATGGAGAAAATGAGTGAAGAAAAAGGTTGACAAAAAGGATGCATGTATCAAAAGTTGAGGGAACAAGGAGAACCGGGAGACTAAATTGTATACGGAAGTATGCAGTGAAAAAATTTTTGATCGATCGGGGGCTGAAAATGCAGGAGGGTGAAAGGCATGCACGGAATAGAATGAACTGGAACAATGTGATTTACTGGGGTCGACGTGCTGTCAGTAGACTGAACCACAGCATGTGAAATGTACAGGGTAAACCATGGAAAGGTTTGTGGGGCCTGTATGTGGATAGGGAGCTGTGGTTTCGGTGCATTACACATGACAGCTAGAGACTGAAAGTGAGCGGATGTAGTCTTTCTTTGTCCGTTTCCTGGTGCTGCCTCGCTGACGCAGGGGGCGCCCATCGGGTGTTGGGGAGGAGAGAATCAATGTCTTTTTTTCTTTTTCATCATGAATTTGTGCTGCTTCCTTTGAGGTTGGGAAAGAATGAAGGCGAGCAAGTATGAATACACACACACACAAACTCACACACACACACACACACACACATGGAGAGAGAGAGAGAACAGGAGAGAGAAAGAACACTAGTCGATAAATACAATGCCAAGAGAACACATTTAACCTAATTTCTACTTTCTGGCCATTCTATATCATATCAGACATGTAGGTTCGACACAACACTATAGGTTGACGACAGAGCGGAAGTCAGTGTATCTGAAGATCTGAAAATGTCGCAACTGGACACGCGCATATGCAAACAAACCGTAGCTCACTACGACACAGAATGAAAAGGAAAAAGATTACCGTAAACAGAGGAGAAATGCACGGTGAGCCAAAGACTCGAGGTGTGTGGTTTTCACACAGTAAGTACTGATGATGAGATGTTTACTTTGAATGTCCTGAAGCCACGGACCTGAACGGTAGGAAGGCATCCCAAATGTGGCTATTAGAAACAATTTAAGGAAATATTAGGGATAACAACAGTGAACAGCGTCCTCCTCGGTAATGATGGATGTTTGACCCCTGTAACATTTCACCTGACGGTCACTTAATGTTACACACTCATAATCACACAAAACTAGTGATGGACTGGAATGAATTAAGCAAATATCACGATTACAACTAATTTTTTCTCTCTCTCTCTCTCTCTCTCTCTCTCTCTCTCTCTCTCTCTCTCTCTCCCCCCCCCCCCCTTTCTCGTGTGTGTGTTTGGGGCGTGGGAGTGAACGCTCTTAACTGACTGCTCTTAGTAGGGAAGTTCAGTTCGTATGCATGATTGTGTAGGGAGGTTGTAGACGATCACTCATGGTCTGATGGTTTCTGATGATGCCATGATTACTGCAGCGACCTGACAAGCGTCTTCCTTTGCTCGTTAAGCGCAAGAGAATGACCCATTTATGAAGTATAGTGTACACGGCTTTTGTCGTGGTAAGTTCATTGCTATTTCAGACCCGGCGATTCAAAGATAAAATTTATTGATTAAAGTTTTTTATATAGTTTTTAAAGTCCTGCTGGATGTACGTAGACGTTACAGAACACTGTTAATCACATGGCGCCATCTTAGCGTCCCAATTTTACTCAATTCGTTTAATTAGATCTTTTGTGGTCTCGGAAATCTCGCATTCAAGAGGTTAACATCTCCTTTACATATGCTAACAAGGTTTTAAGCGTCTTTATAATTATTAATTTTTCAAATATGTTAAGGATCCGGTGATCAGACTTTCCTCCTTCAGGCAATGGTTAACTCGAGGCAGGAGAGAAGGCGGAGCGGTGAGGAGGGGGGAACCATTTGGCTTCATCACGCCAGCCCATTAGTCCTGCTACCTGTAGGGTGGAGTTGGGGTGGTGTGAAGGAGAGGACACCTGCTTCCTCATCAGGAAGGAAAACGACGAGTTGATATTCGTGCCTTAGGGAGGTTGGGGTACATTTGTGCCTTGTGGGGGTTTCACAAGGGGTAGAGAGAGAGAGAGAGAGAGAGAGAGAGAGAGAGAGAGAGAGAGAGAAATACTTGTGCCTGGAGTAAATGGGAAGATTTGTGTGTTATTGTCCATTGCTATATATAACGAGGCTCTCTCTCTATTCAACATCAATTTACGTCAGATAATCACCACCTTTCATGACAACAAATGTGAAACTGGTGTAAACAGGAAGGTCAGAACTGAGCAGAGCATGTCGTAGGTCTCGCTGTAAATGATCTGTTACGAAGAACCGAGATGGATCCAAGATCAAGGTTGAGGACCAAGAAAAAAAAAAGAAAAAGGGTGGCATAAGAGGCGAGAAAGTGTGAAGAAACTTAAAAGTATGAGAAGCACAGATTGTTAAGATGCTGTGGCCCTTAGGGAGTAAAGGGAGACATAGAAAAAAAAGGGCTGAAGAAAGGCTTTTAATGGCTCCAACGAGTTTGTTTGTTCTCCCTCGTAGAGAGCTTTTTTAAGCTATACCAGTTGCGAGTTGACGATCCCTGGACCCGAGCTTCCTCCGACGAGAACCTAAGCGAAGGTTTGTTGCCTCCACGTCTGTCACAGAGGTGCTGGCGGCAATCACTACCTCAGGAGAAGTTGAGGTTGTCCTATCGAACCAACGCAGCCATAGGTTTATAAGGAAAGTTTTCGTTCCGAATTGGAGTTCCTGCGTATCTAAACCAAAGGTCTGCATGTACCACGTCCAGAGTGGTGGTGATATAAGAACAACTTATACGTTGATCTCATAAATGGACTTGAAACTTGTCTGTTTGGCCTTAAAGTGTCGAAGCTTCCGAGATCATAACATAGTTTCCTCAGGAAACGTTTATATTATCAGACTCCCAAGCGTCAGTATATACTGACTGTTTCTCTCTTACGAAATTCTCAAGCCTCATGTGTGTGTGTGGCTGTGGCAACTGCGTTTCCTCTCATTGTGACTCCTCCCTCCTCCCTCAGTGCAGGAATAATGACCTTTGTCAAAGCAATCTGAAAGGCTTTGGGAGATTATTTGCTTCTGTTGTGACCGAAATGATCGAATCCCAAAACGATAACGGTAGGGGTCAGGTTTCCGGGATATGTATATAATATTACAGGATAACATCATGCAGTGTTCAGTAGATGTTGTCATCACTGTATTAAACAGCCATATTTTCGCCATGAACCACTCACTCTCCTCTTTACTTACTCGCAAAAGAGCCTTACTTTCTTGAATATATATATACACACACACATTATATATATATATATATATATATATATATATATATATATATATATACACAAAATTTCCTCATTGCGCACCAAAGAGTCGAACCCAGGCTACCGAGAACAAGTGACCGCCTGGTGTTCTCAGTGGCATGGGTTAAGAACTCGGGCGCATAGCAGTGAAATTATTTCTCTTTACAAGTGAACATACACGAGAGAGAGAGAGAGAGAGAGAGAGAGAGAGAGAGAGAGAGAGAGAGAGAGAGAGGATTACTTACGAGTTCTTGCAACGAGATCATGCCCAAGGGCAGATATAACGCTTACAACCCCCACAGCAGCAAGATGAAAAAGTTATAAAGAACGAGTCGCGCGAGTTACGTGTTCTCGAATACGATGTATAATGAACGCCAGCAGCTCAAGAGTGAGTAAGGCAGAAATTTTAAGACAGCTAACTAGGCCAAAGGAGTGATACACGACAACCACTGAAGCGTTGGCTCACCGCGTTATAATCACCACTAACCAACCCCTCCTCCCGGTACCCAAGCGAGACACACCGGATATACAACTCCCAGGTTAGTGGCTGCCTGCCTGCCTGCCCACCACCATCACCATCATCTACTGCCACAGCCAGAGAAAAAAGACAGGACTTTTTTTTTTTCCAAGATGATAGTCTAGATAATGGACGACACAGCAATCGGCAACTTTTGTAGGTACCTTTAGGAGAAAAATAAACACACCCACGGTGCATTGTGTATTAGTGCGTGAACCTAGTAATGAAGATCCGGTGGAAATGACGGCGAATCTCACGGTCAGCTACACCTGCACTCCAGTGAATCAAGACATTAACACGTCTTCACCGTCCATTGTCTTACATGGTAGGAAGTACCATTTACAAACTGAGGGAGGCGCTGTATGTCTTCATCCTTTACACACCTGCCTGGAAGACACACATGTGGCATAAGACTTTTTTTGGCTTCTCTGCTTCTTCCTATTCTTTTCTGGTAGTTTCATCGCGGGAACTATTGATGTAGCGATGCCTCCCTTTTATCCTGTCAACTTTGGCATCCTTTAGGTTTCTGTCCTCTCGCCTACCCTGTTTCTCTTCCTGTAAATGACCTCATTGCTTCAATTTCTAACATAGTACGCAGATAATATCAGTCCTAAGTCTTTAATCTGAGAGAAAGCACCTGTCATCATCCAGGCAAACATAACCACCGCCATACAGCTATTTGATGGCCCGTCAATAGGACGTAGACCTAATGTCGTTCTAGGACAGGTGGAACACGTCACTGATCCACCACGAGCTACCGAGTACGCCTTTTCAGGATAAGGGGGAGGAGAACGTGTCACTGAACCATCCAGTACTGGGTTACGAAGGTCATAGAGAATCAGACTAGCTCAACCTGACCTCAACTCCACATCCAGACCATCACATTCTCGCTTGGCCCAACTTAATGTATTTAGTGATGGACCGTCTGTATTCCTACCTCAATAATGTTGTTGTTCTGCCTTTCCTTAACTGCAAGTTTTTCTATACATCTGTATACATACTTTGTACTTGGGTTGTGGCTCATGTTATCCATCGTAATACTGTTAATTTGTATCGCTTTCAGTGCTTTCCCCTACTTTCTGTGTGCCATGTACTCATGGTTTTTTTTTTCCAAAATTTGTTTCTTATATATGTGTTTTCGTTTTACATATCATATCCAAATTTTATGACGCAGTTTCTTCTTATATTTCACTTGTTTTACGTAGATTCCGGATGATGCCTATCGTACATTTCATATCCTGGACTCATGTACGAAGAAAAACCTGAGCAATGTTTTTAAGATTTTTCTTTCAAGTAAAAACTTTCAATGTTTTAACTCAAATATCAGCCGAGTAATGGCCATGATCCTCGATGTTTCCAACGATAATTATGTTGGACATTACCAGCTGTTCGAGGAGCAAGTCGAACATAAAGTATACATTATCATCGTAAAGATAATTTCGTGAAAATTTAACGAGGGAAAAGTTTAATAGAATTGTAAACAACGGCGCGAAGGGAAATGTGCTGCTTCGCTTGTTCTTGCCCCTTGCTTCTCTCGGTAAAAGACGCTGAGATCCGGTAAGGTTGGCTGTCATATAGACTACGTGTTAGTATATGCTGATGATTCGCTTCCATTTGTGACTCCCAAACGTTTTACGACGAAAATAGTAAATATCTTAGAAGACTATGAAGAATTCACTATAAAAACAGGCGTACATGTTATAGCAAAACTTTGCCAAACAAGTAAAAGACAGTCAAGTATTTACTTTATGTATTGCCCTGCAGGTGTTCATTTTAAGTCCTATCATTCTAACTAACCAAAATAGACTTGCGAGTTAAAGATGATGTGATCATGAATTGATTTTACCACCGAGACACCTGCTCCAGAGTATGCAGGTGGGGCAATTATTTCCTCGGATTTGAATCAGGGAACCTTGGCTGTGTGTTATCCTGCCGAACAGCAGTGAAGAAAGTTTTGAGTGATATATACTTAGCATGCACCACCACCACGCTCAGAGTTATCAATGATGGCTTCGAGGTTCGGGTATATATATATATATATATATATATATATATATATATATATATATTGGAAAATCTGATCTTGTAGTTGCATCTCTCTTCATAGACGAGAATGTAATGTTACTACGTTTGTCTTAAGCGTTCGCCTGTGTGATCAGTCCCTCACCTTGACAGATATTTTCGTCAAAAAACATAGATAAATAAACAAGCGTCAGGACGTACTAAATAATACCACAGGAAATTTTGCGCTCAGTTTATCATTTATGATAAAAGTTATATATGAAATGAATACACGGATGAGGAGAAGGAAAAGAATACAAGTCTTTGCCTTCTGTGTAAACACCAGATATACAGTCATGATAATATAATTCTAATATATGAAGCTTTATAATACCAATTCCGGTGTATGACATTACGCTTTGTATATATAATCCCGTAGCTCTCTTGGCGTAAATTGTCTGGGTGGCGATTATCTCTCTCCTCCCCCCCTTAGTAAATTATTCCCTCTGGGCTGCCTGGTGACGCTGAGCCAATTTATCTCGTCTGTGTGACCTGTAAAGCTACTGATATTCTGTAATGGACGAACTCGCCTCATTCTTTATGATGTGTTCTCTTTTTTATATCTTGTTGTGACAGCCGAGGTTCTTTGCTCGCTAGAGAATGACCCAACGAAACTAATTCCAGCATGGTTGATTATGTCCTCAACCCTTGGGGAGGGCTGGTGAAACTGCTTCACTGACCGACCGAACCCGGGATTCGAACGAGTCTCGGGAGATTCACAGGTACCTCACAGTACGCTCCACTCCACTGAGGAAACAAAAGACGAAGGGTCAGCGGCAGTGATACTGTGAGGGAGTATGTGAACGAAAGCGACACCCGAAATATATATATATATATATATATATATATATATATATATATATATATATATATTCTTCATACTATTCGCCATTTCCCGCGTTAGCGAGGTAGCGTTAAGAACAGAGGACTGAGCCTTTGAGGGAATATCCTCACTTGGCTCCCTTCTCTGTTCCCTCTTTGGGAAAATTGAAAACGAAAGGGGAGGATTTCCAGCCCCCCGCTCCCATATATATATATATATATATATATATATATTTTTTTTTCTCTTCGCACCCCTCCAACACGACGGCTGGTCCCTTGATGACCATAGTACGTACTATCCCTCCAGTACAGCTGGGCGATCATCATATTAATAGTACGACCCTTTGGCAAATCCTCTTTATTTGACATTTAAGGATCAAACAACATGACAGGCACCTCACACCCAAGTGGAGGACACGAATAAGCCTACTTCTGACCACTGACGTGCTCTTGATAACTCTCCTCTCGGCCTATCCAATCCTACATAGCCACAAAGAAAAGATAAAAAAAAGCTTATAGTTAAGTAGACTGGCGAGTTCACACCGTAGATAGAGTAAGCTTCGGGACTTTAGAAATGATAACATCTCAGGTCCATACTGTGCCATCTCGCATATCAGTGTTATCTAACCAAGCCAGCAAGAAGTGCATACCACTAGGGCAAAGAAAAGTACTGCATCCCCAGTCTTTCTCCCCTCGGAGAACCTCATAGAGGATGGATGATCACTGTGGTTTCATAAGTGGTAGAGGACGTATGGATCAGATGTTTGCCTTAAGGAATGTGCGAGAAATATTTAGAAACCTGATGGCTCTGCATGTGGCCATTACAGTGCTGGAGAAGGGATAAGATAGGGTGGATAGAGGTGCTTTGTGGAAATGTCTGAAGAATATATGGTGTGGGTGGTATGCTGCCAGAAATTGAGGTTTTTGTCAAGGGTGTAAGGCATGTGTTCGAGTAGGAAGAGTGGAGAGTGAATGGTTCTAAGTAAAGGTCGGTCTGCAGCAAGGGTGTGTGATGTCACCATGGTTTGATTTGTCTATAGATAGGGTAGTGAGGGAGATTATCCCTGGGGATAGGGGAGAAAGAATACTTCCACGTATCCCTGCGTGTCGTAGAAGGCGACTAAAAGGGGAGGGAGCGGGGGGCTGGAAATCCTCCCCTCCCGTTTTTGATTTTCCAAAAGAAGGAACAGAGAAGGGGGCCCAAGTGAGGATTTCCCTCAAAGACTCAGTCCTCTGTTCTTAACGCTACCTCGCTAACGCGGGAGATGGCGAATAGTATGATATAATTATATATATATCTCACTTTGATCCGTTTTTACCTTATCAGATACTTAATGGTCAGATCAGAGGCCACGCCTTCTTACCAAAGGTTCGTAGTGTTGTACTCAAATGTCACATTTTGTTATCCTCTTCACTGCGTAAAGAAAAAAAAAATACAATTGTATCAAATCCTTCAGGTTATGAAAAATAAGCAGATGAACAACTCAAACATATCTAAGTGCAAAGACTCGCTTAAAAGGAGGTTTGGATCCCCAAACTGTGAGGGCAACGGAGGCGTAAATCTGAGCTAACTACCGAATCCAACACACCAGCCATGACTGTCAGTCTTTCTCTCCTTTTAGAATCCACCGACACGTTTTCGAAGCGACGGGACTCTATATATCTTCAACAATCCGCTGTGTTTGAAGCCACACGACTCGTATAGACGCAGTGAAAACGTAACATTTGGAATAACAGTGATGGTACGTTCGATTTCAAACGACAACCTACGAAGTTCCTCCGTGATGATGGTCAGACGAGGGGTCGAGAAGCGTCCTAGTCAAGATAGATGGGTGCACGAGACGCCACACTCCAGAGAGATTTACCCAAATGTGAGCTGTTCAAATATGTTATTAATATGGGACCTCAGTTGTTCGACTAGTGGTTGATGAAGTAAATCCTGCTTATGGTATAGGGAAGAGAGATGATGACGTCCCTGCGAAGAGGATAATGAAAGTGAGCCAAGTTGAAAACGAGGCTTCAGTGGAGTGATGACCATCCCAAGAGAACTTGAATGAAGAATGGTATACGTGGAGAACAAAGACGCCTAGAATGACTCCTAGAATGACGTGTCTAAAGTGTGAAGCCACACATACACACATCTCATGTCACTGCTGTATTGTTTATGACCTGAATGTTGGTGGTGGACTCTTAGGATCATTATATATATATATATATATATATATATATATATATATATATATATATATATATATATATATATATATATATATATACATACATACATATACACACACACACAAAGCGAATATCACCTCGTATAAAAATACGAAGGAAAATAAGGATACTATTGCAAAAATAAGCAGTATATTAATGACTGGAAATCAAATAAACTCTGACCCGTACAGGAAGGTTCCTCGTGTATATATATCTGATTTTCAGTTTTCTTTTCATTTCTCTGTGTATCACAGGAAAAGATACATTACCACTTTTTAGTATACTTTCAAGAAAATATATCTTTCGTTCGCCCACCAGCTGTCAAAGGGCCACCTGCTCTCATGAATGTTGGTTACAATTAACTCTGTTTATACTTTATAAGTAATTACAGTTAATAGTCATTTTGTTCAAGGACTTGTGTGCGAGGCCCGGTCGTCCGTATGAAGGCAGGCCCAGCCCCCACTTGTGTTATGATCCTTACCCCTCAACCACGGTACCACCAACCCAATGTCTGTTTCCATCCTGCCAGTGCCTATCTGCCCCTCAGGCGATCTACTATAACCCTGCCTCCTCACCACCTCTATACCACGGTCATTCCCCTATTGTCTCTACCTCATCAACGAGGTCTTAAATGTCCTCCTCCGCCACTCCATCCTATGCTACCGTGTCTCTCTCTCTCTATCTATCTATCTCTCCCTCCCCCTTTCTCTCTTTTATTTCCACCTCCTCCCCCTCCTTCTCCTCCTCGTCACCGAACCCCGTCCCCAGGCCCCCCATTCACACACACACACCCCCCTCCCTCCTTTCCACCCACCCCTCCCTCCCTCCCTCCCTCCCTCCCTCTTCCTAGTCTCTCGTTAGAGGTTGATTTATCGCCGGCGAAGATAATAGACCACCTCATCATTGCACATTTGCGATGGTGTAATTGTGTGAATCAAGTGGGGCGGGGAGAGAGAGAGAAGGGAGGAGGAGGGAGAGGAGACCCCATTATCAATTATCACGTCGTTTTCAATCTCTCCCTCCAGAATTACCGTCAGGCGAGGTGGAGGGGCAGCGTTCCGTTGGGCACGTCGGTGGTCAACCTGACGGGGAGGAATCTGGTTGAAGGGGCGTCCATAGGGGCATTGCCGGTGGACCAACCAAGATGTAGTACCTGACGCAGAGCTCAAGTCTATGGGAGCTTCGTCAGTCACTTCGGTGGCCCACCGTGTCTAACTTGACGTAGGACTGGGTTAATGTACTACGTCCCATCTGGTACGTCAACGACGCAAACATGTGCCAGACGCAAAGCATCGTATACTATCAACGAAGCAGCGTTGGTCGATCTACCATCGTCTCTGATCAGAACGTAAAGCAATATCGTGAAGCTAAGACTTGGGACATTGATGACCACAAGCATCATGAGACTGGGAGCTGTTGACCTAGAGCGTCTTTGTGTGGAGTGCGGCAACGGTTGTGGTATGGGGGTTCAGGAAACGCTGGCGTGGTATGGGCGTTTAAAAAAAGCTGGTATGGTATGGGGGTTCAGGAAACGCTGGTGTGGTATGGGCGTTTATAAAACGCTGGTGTGGTATGGGCATTCAGGAAACGCTGGCGTGGTAGGGGCGTTCAAAAAACGCTGGTGTGGCAGGGGCGTTCAAAAAACGCTGGTGTGGCAGGGGCGTTCAAAAAACGCTGGTGTGGCAGGGGCGTTCAAAAAACGCTGGTGTGGTACCGCCGTTCAGAAAACACTGGTGTGGTACGGGCGTTCAGAAAACGCTGGTGTGGTACCGGCGTTCAAAAAACGCTGGTGTGGTACGGGCGTTCAGAAAACGCTGGAGTGTTTTCTTTGTTCATTTATGGATACACCTTAGACTCTGTTTGGAAGTATTTATTCACGGGATACGAGCCTCTTTATTCACATGGGTATGTGAACTGCTAATTCATATGGTTGAAATAGTAACGATTATATATGGTTGACACTATCTCCATGAGTGGCGCATCTCCACAAGTGGCGCATCACATCATTCATGAGTGACAGGACTTACTCATTCACAATTGACGCAGAACTTACTCATTCATGAATGTCATAAGAGTCATTCATTACACAGAACAAAACTCTTTAATGGTCCAGGTCTTGTTCCTTTATAAATGTCACAAAACGACTTCACTCATAAGTGTCAGAACTAGTTCATGAACAAGTGACATCACACTTTTCCGCACACGAGTTGGGTAGAACTAATTAACCCTACGTGACATACATTTGTTCACTCATAAGTGCCACAGAACTAGTTCACTCACGACATAGAACTCGTTCGTCAGTGAGTAGCACAAAGATAGTTCACTCATAAGTGACACTGAACCTCTTCATTCACATATCGTACACGTCTCACACATTCATGCACGTTTTATACAGAGATGCCACACACGACAGTCACCCAGGACTGGCAGAGAACACTCACTCAAGGTCGACACGAGACATGTTTATTCATAGGTAATGTTTATATTCCACTCACACCATGACCTCTGACCTCCATCAGACCAGTGTCTAATATAATTACTCATTAGTGGCTGATGATAGTCGTGCGTATGATCAATAATAATGACGTGATTATTGCGACGGCAGTTTCCCCATTTTAGTTACAGTAGGAGGAGGGTGGTCGGGGAAGGGTGGTGGGGGAAGGGATAAATTTTACAGCTTCCTTAATGGGAGGAAGGAAGACATCCAATGCCAAAGATAATGAGATGCATCATACATGAGCTGTCGCTGAAGTCTGCCGTGAACTTCCCAGAGAAGAACTGGTTTGTTCTTTGTTCTGTTTCCACGTTAGTGGTGTTGATCGGTCGGTTGATGACGGGGTAGGCACCTCCTGCAAGTCATTTCCTCTTCATCTGTGTGTTTGTGGAGGTTGTGCCTTTTTTTCTGCTTTACCTAGCTTATTTGAGAGGGAGGGAGAGGGGAAGGGTGAAGCGAGATACGTCAACAGGTAGGAGTTACGTAGAGTTACTTGGATACACAGACCACATGGACCCAAGGGAGATAGTCTGGCTTTATTAAGGCCACTAAAGAAGATGGAGTTCCCTTAAACGCAGTAGAGAGAGAGAGAGAGAGAGAGAGAGAGAGTGGGGAGGGTGCTAGTGGTGGTGGAAGGAGGGGTGCTGCGGGGGTGAGAGAGAGAGAGAGAGAGAGAGACAGACAGACAGACAGACAGACAAAGAGACAGACAGAGACAGGGACAGACAGAGACATCTTAAGAAAAAATATTCCGAGGCTCCTGTCGTACAGAGGTAAACCCCAGCAATTACCAAACCTTTAATGAAGGAAGGTGTTTGCCAAGCCTCACACGGCATAAGCCAGCCGTCAGTTACCCAGCTTTTGATACACACACGTATGAACACACCCGCTACACTGATGCCTGGCGTATTGCTAAAGATGATGTCCATTACTTCATATTCTTAACATCCGAATGCGTTTCACACGCTAGCCAAATGTTGCCTCGTTCTCACCTTTTTTTTTTTTTTTGCTTTAAGTAAAAGGTTTTTATGTAGATCGGAGAGGATATTACGAGCGAGGCATTTCGAATGAGAAAGGAACACCACTACAATGAGATGCACGAGCCGAGGTGTCTGTTTTCCTGATGCGGAGGTAAACCATCTCCTCCTCCTCGTTCCCCTCACACCATTACTTGTGCCAGATGGTTTAGAATCATTACGTTTGTCACTCGGTAATTGCGCTGTAAAGTAAACGGGGCGTTCATATCTTGGTGAAGACATACATACATATGTACGAAGAATAGAGTTAATGGTACATGCAGGAAATGATGTACAGATGTAGCCGTAATATATATATATATATATATATATATATATATATATATATATATATATATATATATATATATATTAGGGAGTGTTCGACCTGCAGAGGTACGAGTTTGTTTAGTAAAATATTTTCCCCGACACACAAAACCCCACATCTATTCTTAACATCTAACGAATGTGTTACAAGAATTTTCTATTGCTTGGCGTTGACAGCTTTGATCACCCTTGCAGTTGATTGACTTAGAACCCAAAGAAATAACCAACCTGACAGCGAAAAAAGAAACCCTCTTCAAAACTACAAGCCTTAAGTCCTCCACTCCCTTGTACCTCGACACCGTGTCCCTCCAAGCTCTGGACCTCGACATCCTGGCCCTCAAAACCTCGGCCCTCCACATCCTCTGGCTCTCCACATCATAGACCTCGATATCTTGACCCTCCATACCGTGGACCTCCATAACCTGGGGGTTCTCCATACCTTGCCCCTACACACTCTTGCATCCCATACCCTATCCCTCGCCACCCTGGCCCTCCACATCCTCCACACCCTAACGTCCTCTCTTAAGCTGTCCCACCTGCAAACGTGAATTCACCAAGATTACCCTCCTAAAAGAGAAAGAAAAAAGGACGTATCTCGCTCATCTCGTGATATGTATCAGAGACCGAGTGTAGAAATTAGAAAAAATCTAGGAACTTGATAACAGGATGAAAGTACGAGAGAACGAGGCGGAGGTGATTACTGCAAAGGCTGTTCCGAAGAAGAGCGGAAAGCGGCAGCTGTGACTGGCTTGAGCAGACACTCTAGAGACAAGGACGGTGACTCGAAACTACAGCACAGGCCAGAGAGTACCTTCCAGTCAGCTAGGAAGAATTACCAACCTAAAGGACGAATAGTAAAGAGACGCCGACCCACAGCTGGCTCAGTGGTCTAAAAGTACGAAAACTACAGACACATCGACCCACAGTAGTTCAGTGGTCTGAAAGTACGAAAATTTCAGACACGTCGACCCACAGTAGTTCAGTGGTCTGAAATTACGAAAACTAGACAAAGGCGCCGACCCACAGTGAGCTCAGTGCTCTGGAAGCACGAAAAATAGAGACGCAGACCTTACAAAAGGTTCAGTGATCTGAAAGCAGAAGTGCATAGATGATCCTCGTACACGTATATTCTGATGGAAGATTGTCTATTATGACACCAAGACCGTGAGTACCTTGCAAAGGATGCTAGAAGGAAACTCTCTCTCTCTCTCTCTCTCTCTCTCTCTCTCTCTCTCTCTCTCTCTCTCTCTCTCTCTCTCTCTCTCATGAACCTAAGATAATGGATGTTTACGGATGTTTGATGACAATCTCTCGAATGCTGCCGAGAGAACGATACTCATTGTTCAGGTGGGGACCAGTCATCCAGGCATTTTTTTTTTCTTTCACGTTTCTTTTTTTCTCTTTTTTGGTCTTTCCCCCTCTTCTTTACTCTCTCTCTCTCTCTCTCTCTCTCTCTCTCTCTCTCTCTCTCTCTCTCTCTCTCTCTCTCTCTCTCTAACACATACCCCGCTTCTCCCCCTTTTCACCTCTCCTCCCTCTCTCTCCTCCTCCCGCGTCTCATCCATTCCACACAGTCTCACCCCAGTCTATTACATTATTCCCTACTTTATCATCATTCTTCCCCTCGTGCTCCCCCATCCCAGCCATCTAAGAGTGTCACTTTAATGACCTCCTCCTCCCTTTCTGTCTCTTCATCTCTTACCTGTACGATCTATTTCACCTCTCCAAAACACACCTCCTCCTCCTCCTCTCTCATTCTCCCTCCTCTCCTGTCACTTCTCCCTTCCTGCCACCCACCTGACCCCCTCCCCACCTCTCTCTCTCTCTCTCTCTCTCTCTCTCTCTCTCTCTCTCTCTCTCTCTCTCTCTCTCTCTCTCTCTCTCACCCCCGCAGCACCCCTCCTTCCACCACCACTAGCACCCTCCCCACAAAACCCCCTGGTCCTCCTAAATCAATGCCCAGCTTGGGCGTCGCGGGTCCCGGGTGCCTGGAAATAACTATAATTAAAACCACACACGGAGTTAATCCCCCATCAGCATAAATTGTTCCTCGGGGGTTGTAATAGGCCTTTGTAGACTTCGAACCCACTACATTAAAAGAATGGTGAGCAGTTTCTCTCGGCGTTACCAAGATTTATTCACCGATATTTCATGGTTTAAAGTACAGTACTCACCTGTTTTTCTTCTCTTTCCCTTTTTTCAAATGTAGCATTCAGACGAGCATGGTCGATTGTTTTAAGTGAAGGGGACCGACTATGTTTATTTACTGTGGTCGGATGTAACTGTGAGGGGCCTGGGTCATGGCTGGCTCGACACACTTAAACTGATTTCCTGGACATAATTACCTATCTATAATGTAAGGGGGGAGGAAGCTGTACACTCGTAGGCAGCCATCTTTTGTGCTTGTGTGTGTGTGTGTGTGTGTGTAGGAATGAGGGCAAGAGAAGCAATGTAGAGGGTAAGCTAAATACCTCTTCCTGTGACAACAAGTGGTGGCAGTTCTCGATCCTGAAGGATGAGAACTCCTTCCTTACCAGGACAGTGTGGTAGGAGCCACCACGACCCACCTCCTCTGCTACTGTTATGGAGTGGTTGTGTAGAAGATCACTGCTACTTTCACGTTCTCCATAGGGATTATCTTCATTATCAACACACGACTATCAGGGAGCTACTGTGGCAGTGTCAGCACACAGGAGTGTGGTGATGCGTATGGCATGGAGGAGTTCAGGCGAACAGGGAGAGAGGAGAGACTCTTAGGAATTCAACACATCCTATGTACCAAGATCTGTGGCGAGTTCATCGCTGGATCGAGACCTGCTTAGGAGGGAGGAGGGGGTCCAGACCGTCCATCTGAGACAGTCGGCCTGGTGAGTGTGATCCACCCACCTCCTTGACTTTTGCACCCGGTTCAGAGGCTTTCGCTTGCGAATACCACGACAGGGGAGGGAGGGAGAGAGAGAGAGAGAGAGAGAGAGAGAAAGAGAGAGAATCTTAGATACTACTACAGAGAGAGAGAGAGAGAGAGAGAGAGAGAGAGAACGTGATTCTCGTGTCTACTTTCGCATCTCCAACTTATCGCAACTCAAGGCTCTTCTAAGAGGCCACTACACAGTGTCACAATGGCATTCCGAGTCATGTTTATCAGTAATAAATGATAATGGGACTTAATGATAATGATGAATAGGTAAATGATATCGTTATGATATGAATGAAAGACGAGACAAAAGCTAAAGGAACAACATGGTATCGTTATGACAAAGATTCAAGACAAAAGCTAAATGAACAATATGTATGTAAGGATTCAGGACAAAAGCTAAAGGAACATATCAGGATTCAGGACAAAAGCTAAAAGAACATGATATAAGGATTCAGAACAAAAGCTAAAGGAACAACATGATATAAGGATTCAGAACAAAAGCTAAAGGAACAACATGATATAAGGATTCAAGACAAAAGCTAAAGGAACATGATTTAAGTATTCAAGACAAAAGCTAAAGGAACAATGGTATAAGGATTCAGAACAAAAGCTAAAGGAACAACATGATATAAGGATTCAGAACAAAAGCTAAAGGAACAATGGTATTGCCATATTGCTAAAGCCCTTACTGGGACATCATGGATCAGGTCAACAACACCAGGAAGTAGTACACCTGGACATTGTACAACACGCATTATTGCTAATTATTTAAGAATAATTATTCAAAATTCTAGGATAAGATTAAGTGTTTTAGTCAATTTATGTAGCACATTTGTATGATAATTAGCAAGCTGGTTATGAGCCATAATAGTATGTACAAAAAAGTAGTTAACATGATAAGGTTTGCAGAAAGATAACCGTTCTAGTGCTCAGACGAGCTAATAGATCGATAGATAAACTGTCGGATTAATGATAAGACTCGTGTATGAACGAGATACACACACACACACACACACACACACACGAGAGATAGAGAAGGGGGAGAAGGGAGGGAGGTAGGAGTAAACAATGAGGAGGAACCATGCAATATCCACATTAGTAAGGTTGTCCTCCCCTTGCCATACATCTCCCCCTCCCTCTTTCCACCCCCTACAACACCCAGCCATCCTCACTCAAGATGAATCTCTCTCCCCCTTCACCTTGCCCCCTTTCCCTCCTCACTTCCACAATCGCCTTCACCCTTAGTTCTAGAACCGCCATACCCACCCCTTACCCCTTTCCCCCTTTCCCGTCACTCCCCATCTTCCTCCGCTGCCCCCTCCAACACACACACACACACACACACCTCATTTCCCACCTTCCCACAAAACGTCCAACGTGTGTGGAGGGGGAAGAGGTCCAGTCTTTGTCCAGGCTGCACGGGTTTGGACAGTGTCCATTCATCTGGGCTCCGCTGCGTGTAATTATCACCGCAGGCGTCCGTCCCCAGCCAGCCATCCAGCCAGCCAGCACGGCCGGCCGTGCATCACCCCCATAACAAGACGACCCTGCTGCTGCTGCTGGGGTGTGGATGGTGGTAGCGGCTGGGATGGTGGTGGTGATGGTAGTGATGGTGACGGGCATATCAAATGTACTTTGATGGTGATGGTGGCATGGTGAATATGGTTGAGTGACATCACTGAGAATGACAGTGATGGTGACTCTGGGAGACATATTGACTTGTGGTAGTGGTGGTGATATGGTGTCATGACGTTACGACCATTGAGCACGATGTTACGCCCCTAGAGCATGACGTTACAACACTTGAGTAACACGTTACGACCCTTAAGCACGACGTAAAAGACCCTAAAGAAACCTGGTGTACGACAGTAAATTCCTTCGTTATCACGACCTGACCCAAGATGGTTAGAGCAAAGACCAGGTCATCACATCCAAAGGTCATACCGTCGTGCTCAAGCGACGACCCGTCGCGCTCAAACGTCGAACCGTCGTGCTCAAGCGTCGCACAGTGATGCTCAAGATCCGTATATATGTTTTGATGGATAAACATACGAGCATTCGTAAACTCTAACATTTACTACACTTAGATATCTGTACTTTATCTTGCCAGTATCTTCCCCATTATAGCTGTTAGAAGTGTATATATATATATATATATATATATATATATATATATATATATATATATATATATATATAGCGTGGGCTATGGATAGAGTTGTGCGCAGGAGGATGGATGTGCTGGAAATGAGATGTTTGAGGACAATGTGTGGTGTGAGGTGGTTTGATCGAGTAAGTAACGTAAGGGTAAGAGAGATGTGTGGAAATAAAAAGAGCGTGGTTGAGAGAGCAGAAGAGGGTGTTTTGAAATGGTTTGGGCACATGGAGAGAATGAGTGAGGAAAGATTGACCAAGAGGATATATGTGTCGGAGGTGGAGGGAACGAGGAGAAGAGGGAGACCAAATTGGAGGTGGAAAGATGGAGTGAAAAAGATTTTGTGTGATCGGGGCCTGAACATGCAGGAGGGTGAAAGGAGGGCAAGGAATAGAGTGAATTGGAGCGATGTGGTATACCGGGGTTGACGTGCTGTCAGTGGATTGAATCGGGGCATGTGAAGCGTCTGGGGTAAACCATGGAAAGCTGTGTAGGTATGTATATTTTGCGTGTGTGGACGTATGTGTATACATGTATATGGGGGTGGGTTGGGCCATTTCTTTCGTCTGTTTCCTTGCGCTACCTCGCAAACGCGGGAGACAGCGACAAAGCAAAAAAAAAAAAAAAAGATATATATATATATATATATATATATATATATATATATATATATATATATATATATATATATATTACACAAGTATAGCACCTATTTTTCGTTTTTTTTCCTAAAAGAATGATCAACTATTGTTAATCATTATAATGAACTATGTAAAGTATTCTCTCAAACACCGTTTTACGACCCCTTTTTGGAGATGGTACCGATCCATGACGTAATTAAACGAAATTTCCGCAACTGTTAAGCCAGTAACGCTCGCGATGATAACATCTTCTGTTTGCATACTATTACTGAAAAGCCCGTCCGAGATGGGGTACTCTGTGTGGGGGGTGGGGAAATACTAGTGAAAACGGGAGAACAAAGGGAGAAGGTTATATATATATATATATATATATATATATATATATATATATATATATATATATATATATATATATATATATATATATATATATATATATATGCAGTGTTACAAATAAATACATGGGCATAACCACTATGTTATATGCACAAAGACAAATATGTACACTAATACAGAGGCACAGACAACACACGCTAGTACGTACAAAGATTTACGCACGTGCAAAGACGCAATAACCTACCAATGCATATATATGCACAGGTATAAATGCAAGCAAATTCATGTAAGTTACCTTAAACGCATATACATTCACACACGCTCAAACGAACGCATAAAACCCCGCGTTACACGTGCGCATGCATAGCAACACAAATAACCACATGCGCACACGAACACTAAAACAAAAACCTACCCAAACACACGCACAACACACACAAAAAAAAAAACACAACACACACACACACAACACACCACGCACACAACATACAAACACTTCACTACACACACAAACACAGCACACCACACACACAACATACACACACACAACACACACACACAAACACCACACACACAACATACACACACACACACACAACACACCACACACACGGGCCGGTGGGCTGTCATCATAAATTTCGTCTCTCATTACGTTTAATTATCCGGCATACATCCTCATTCTGTATTAATCTGACTTAATTAGCCTTTATTTAGCAGTTTAGCTTCCAAGTTACAATAGATGTAAGGCTTATACTCTCTCTCTCTCTCTCTCTCTCTCTCTCTCTCTCTCTCTCTCTCTATCTATCTATCTATCTATCTATCTATCTAGCTAGGTTAGGTTAGGTTAGGTTAGACATTTCAGATTATCAGTTTCCTCTGCGAAGTTCCCGTAATATTCTTTTTTTTCTTGAACTGTTTCCCTCAGAGAGAGAGAGAGAGAGAGAGAGAGAGAGAGAGAGAGAGAGAGAGAGAGATCTGTGTGTGTGTGCGCGTCTCTCTCTCTCTCCAGTATCAAACCCTTTAGCACCTGCCCTCCACTAAGCAACATGAGTGACTCGCTCATATCGAGCACAGTGTATATGAAACGCCAGACTATCTCTCTACCAGCGAAACTTACTACTTTATTCCTGCATGCTCGTATGGCGCACTGGAATTGGAACCTTAACGTCACCCGAATTGTGAGAGATACCTCCAGCGATTATCATACTTGGCGGATCATGCTAGAACGTTCATCTTAAGCCGCCACACTTGACCATCATACTCATCACAGTCGGCCATTTAACGCAAGGTACACACACCTTCCTTGGAAATCATTATGCCTTAGAGTCTTAGACCCACAGTCAGGTTCGGCTACTAGCTAATCAGAACGAATATCCCTTGAGCACAACGATACAACCCTTGAGCACGAAGGTATGATCCATGGGGCCGGGTGGCGTGGCCTCTGACCTGATCGAAAATGGGTCAAGTCAGAGTGTGTGTTGTCAAGGATGGCTCCTTCTGCAGCCAAGATCGACAGAGACACATCGGTTGTCTAGAAAGTCTATAGTACATTTGGCTCCGAGGCTAGAGGTGTTTCAGGGGTGTGGCTGTAACAAGAGACGACGGGGTAGCCAGAATGAGATCCAACACTGAATGAATCAAATCCGATTCAGTACAAGAAGAGTGATCGAGATCAAAGGAACCACAGGCACCAAAGCAGAATTAAGAACGACTTTGTTTCAAGGGATCTAAAAATCATACGTATACTATACTTAAGAAGCAGTGATATTGATGACCACATGTAAGAATGGTAAGGCAAGTGATTACATACGATACAATACCATAAGGAGCCAGCCATACAATCGATGGAGAAGGATTTAGAAACCACAAGTCTGTCAACAAGAGAATCAGTGTGAATATCATATATGTCAAACATTACACAATACAAGAGAGTTTAAGGACCCCACACAACTGCAAGCGAGGTATTTACTGTACGCAACACAGAATGGGTCCAGAGACTGAAAATGTAACATGAAAATCATGCACTATAACGAAAGACGAGGACCATACCACAGACAGAGTGCAATCACTCCTCTTGCAGTGCAGAGAGTAGCGAAGGACAGCCAAGAAGATTGCATATGATAAAGAACCGCTCTTTATACCACCACCCACACTTACGACTTCCACGTTTTAAGAATACGCTCCAAAAGGCATCTACATTTTCTTGGAAATTCTTCTAAAATAAAGATTCGTATGTTTAGACACACACACACACACACACACACGATGACTAAAGGGATAGCTGTTACATAATGCAGGGGTGTTCAGTTACTGTGAGCTGTGAAATATGAAGGGCAAGACGGTGGAATGAATGGATGTGTGCTATGACGGTAAATATAGGTGTGGGTCTCTCTCTCTCTCTCTCTCTCTCTCTCTCTCTCTCTCTCTCTCTCTCTCTCTCTCTCTCTCTCTCTCTCTCTGTATGCGTGTCCACGTATGTGCGATTTCGTGTGTGTGTGTGTGTGTGTGTGTGTGTGTAAAGGTGTGCGTTTGTTATCTATTTTGTGTATACTGGTTGGGAGTCTCATGCCTTTGGGGCCCCGCCTCTTAATGTCAAACAGTTCCTTAAATTCTCACATGGTAGTCGCACTAACCTGCTCTTCGCTTAGCTTGTTACACGAACCCACATCCCCTGTTGGTGGAGGAGTACTTCCTCTCGCCTCAGCTCCGCACTCTTATTTCACAGCTTCCAGCTGTGTCTACGTACCTGAACTTCCCTCTGATGTCTTGGAACTATACGTTATTATTCGTTCTGGCCTTTTAGTAATCATTATATAGTTATCTCGCCTCCCTTAACTCCTCTCTCATCCAATGTGGATAATTCAAGGGGCTTCCCATCTCTCTTCGTAGCTCATTCCTTCCAGTTCTGGTACTATTTTTGCTGCTGTCCTTTGGATCCTCTCCAGCAGCTCGGAGCAGAAGACCAGACTGCTAAGGCTTCATCAGGTGGAGGACGAGAACATGAGACAGTGTAGTTTCCTATTCATTTTACAGTCCATAAGCTAAAAGGCATTACACGCATTCGTTCTCTAACAGTCATACATAATGAACTGAAATCAGAGCCTAAAATCCACAGCCAAGTTCCACAAACTATTCCATAGTTTCCAGTGACATGTTAGAGAGTGGGAGGTGATGGTCCCTCACATGTTAGAGAGTGGGAGGTGATGGTCCCTCACATGTTAGAGAGTGGGAGGTAATGGACCCTCACATGTTAGAGAGTGGTGCTGGTCCTTCATTGACACTGTCTGGAAGCCATAGTAAGAGACTTCTCCGCAGGCCAACTTCACTGGTTTTGAGGATTGAGTTATACAGGCTGACCAGTTCGAAAGCTTTCGGACGAGCCAACGTGAGCGAGAGTCACAGAGGTTTTGCGTCTCTTTATGTAGCTATAAGTCAAGCCCAGGAAGATGGCAAGGTAGAGGTGTGGTAGAGGGAAGTCTTGTACAAAATCTGAAACATTGTAAGACCATCTTCTAGGTGTGTGTGTGTGTGTGTGTGTGTGTCGGTATATGTGCGTTTTTGTCACATGAGAATTCTTATGTCACTGTATGACTACAAGTGACGAGGGAACGTAGAAAGTGTTCATCAATGTTTAGTCCTGATGAAAGGGCTTACGTATACATGTATCATGGAGTACGGAACTATATACCATGACTGTGTGTGTGTGAGAGAGAGAGAGAGAGAGAGAGAGAGAGAGAGAGAGAGAGAGAGAGAGAGAGAGAGAGAGAGAGAGAGAGTTGAAATAAGGGTTCACGTTGTCAGAATTTCCGTTGCATGTAAGAAGTGAGCTAATGAGCGCATATGAAAATCCGGGAGGAGGGGAACGCGAAGGTCATGTATAGAGGGAAGGATCGTGGATTATCATCTACCACAAGGGGAGGCTAAATCTGTGGTAGTGGATGCTTGTTGTTGTCAGGAGATGATCGATATCTTGCAACTAGATTTATTACGGTCCAAGAAAGGTAGTGTGTTAACGGTACGAAAGCTAGGTATAGCTAATTATAACATAGCTTATATAGCTTAGTATAGACACGCATAGCAAAGCTTACCTGAGTATAGCCGGGTACAGCTGAAGATAACCGAGTACAGCAGAGCACAGCTAAATATAGCTGAGTATAGCAGAGTATAGCAGAATACAGATGAAAATAGCCAAGTATAACCTAATATAACCGAAAATATCATAGTATAGCTGAATGCCGCCGAGTGCACAAAACACAGAACTACTGTGCCTCAAAATAGTTGCTAAAACAACTTTTTTGTTTGATTTACAAAATCCTGTTTGTGCCACATTTATGTCAACAAGTTTCCCCATGTCATTACATTCATCCAACGTAAATAGCGTTCGCCTAAAATGGAAAATACACGATGAATTTCAACAACAAAAAAAAGAAAAGTACAAAACAAACGAGAATTATAATCATTAAAGAAATTTCACACCTTCTAAGTCACCAGTGACGACAATACGTCCCGCTCAAATAAGGACACTCCATAAATGATAACGTATAGTAAATAGCCTGTAATATCTCATTAGTAAATTAGATACGATAAACCCGCTAGGCGTCCGGCATGTTAGCCCGGGACATAGGCGAAATATCTGAGTGGCCGATACGCGCTGGTGTAAGACAGGTGATCACTACGCGGAGAATGTTAACGAGTATTGTCCTACAGGTGAGGGAGATGCGGAAAATGCTAATGAGCATTACTCAGCGTGTCACCTGAATGCTTCCTATGCTAATTAGGCTCATTTCACCCACAGGCGGTATTCTGGACGAAGTGATAAGAGAGGTACTGAGTTAGTGGGCTTCATTGAACGGGTTCAGGATTGAGTATATATATATATATATATATATATATATATATATATATATATATATATATATATATATATATATATATATATGTACACATTATTGCCATTACAGGCCCAAAGTCAGATCCCAGGATACAGCAATGGTAAAATTGATTAGATTGATATACATGTGCACATTAAATGTTCTCTTCTATAATGTGTGTGTGTGTGTGTGTCGATTGTGGGCATGTTAAATGTCCTCTTCTCTTGTTGGAGGTCGAGATCCTCTGACTGATTCACTTCTAGCCATGAAAATGGTATTCTAAGCTCCTTAACCAGCAGCTGTAGAATTTCATTTCATCCTCTTAGAATCACATACAGGTTCACATATACACAGGCGTCCACACACTCAACTGAAGTTCAACCTTTTGACCCTAGGGTCAGTAGCTATCCTCCTGGAGGCAAGAGCGAACTACAGATACGGCAAGTTCGGGTGAGTAGCAATAGATAGCCGTGGAGACAATGAGCGAAGGAGAGGACTAAGAGAGAGAATGGGATTTCCATCTTAAATGTCAGAAATGAAGACGGAGGACGAGGAATGTCTTTGGCTCAATTCCTCTGTTTTCCCTGAAGCACAGTGACCATCTCATCCAAAACACTGGCTCTTATGATCTTACTTACCTATGTAAACCAACGGATCATTTCTCCAAAACATTTTATGCAAGAATACGATCCACGAAGAGCCGAATCGGGTATGTGTCAGTTTACTGAACTGGGTCCTTTCATCACGTAGTGTACAAATCATTAACAAAATCACAGTGGTTAATGAAATGGATAATTTGTATCTATGCATTACAACTCGATTCTAGAAAAACAGTCGTAACGTAACCATAACAACCAAGATGGTTTGAATTAAGTTGAATGCAGCTAACTATGCGTGCTGCAGTTATACAGCGCCTGTGGCTACTGGCTCAACAGTCACAATCGATGAGGTTAATGTCCCTACAACCTTAACTTTGATAGCCATAGCAGCAGAACTTCATGAACACCAACTACAACAATAACCCAACCCTCAGAGCTTTTACCACAACAATGACTACCATAGCATAACCATAACTAAAACAACCAGTCCTTCTTGAACTCATACCGTTTCTATCTCTGCTACCATGACCATACACTCAATACAACCTTATAAACAACCACAACCTTACCAATTTGCATAGTAACCGTTTCCCTGCATATCAGAAAAACGAAACGGCAAAACCAAATAACTGTACCATAACCAACTCCAACGACAATCATAACCCATGACCACAACCCTCCCTCTACGTAGACCTCTACTTCCACCACCCTCAACAAGACGATCAACTCAAGACGACAACTCCTTTAACAACCAAAGTCCCCACAAGAGAAAGTCCTCCTCCTCCCTCCATCCTCTCACTAGGAGCAAATGTCCTGCTCAAGATCATTAAAACCAACAGAGGAGATGGTAATTGTCGGGGGGCGCCTCCCTCCTGAGTAACGCGCCGCTAAAGACCCATTAGCAGTTGGAGCCGCACATTACCTGGCCGGCCCCTGGGGGAGGCGACCCTCTGCCATATAATTATGCAACGGAGCTCGGCCGACCACCACCACTACCACCTCACCACGCTGACCTCACCTCACCTCACCACCACCGCCCACCACTATCTACCTCGGCAGACTTGACACAGATTAACTCATCCGCTGGGGAAAGGATGGAGGAGACTGCCTCTCTGCTTAGTACTGCTTACGACGAGGTTCTGCCGAAAGGCAAGGCTAGCGCGTAGTGCCCTTCGCAGGGAAAGTCTACACTTACGAAGAACGAGTCGTGTGAACTTACGTGCTGTCATATGTTATGTGCGAGACGGAGAGACGATGTCTGAAGACTGAGTGCCAGCAGCCCATGTGTGAATGAGACAGAAAAAGACAGTAATGTGGGTTACAAAAAAAGTGATAGTGAGACTCGACAGCTACTGAAGTATTAGCTCACCGCACAACTGTCACTAACCCATCAGATGCTCAGGCAAGTATCACCAGTGATACCTTCCTGGTCGACAAATGCCGGCCACTTACTACAGAGAGAGAGAGAGAGAGAGAGAGAGAGAGAGAGAGAGAGAGAGAGAGAGAAGGGGAGGAGGGCATAATGGACAAGGAGGGGGCAAGAGAGAGGTTGAATATTAAAAAGGAAGAGGAAAAAACAAGATGTTCAAGAGGAGAGGAGAGGACAGGTTGAGCAAAATAGAGAAGAAAACATAGGAAAAGGAGAGGACACGGCGTGCGCAAGGAAAGTGGTCAAAAAACAGAGCAGGCGATAAGAAGAAGGGGAAAACACAAGGAATCACACGGAGAGCCAGGGAGAGGGCGGTGATCGAGCAGAAGACAAGAGCAACAACGGGTGGGAGGAGATTGAGGGGGAAAATGTAAATGTAAAATGTAAATAGTAGATGAGAATGGAGGAGAAAAAATGAACTTATAGACAGTGGGTGGGGTAGGGACTAAAGAAATAAGAATGGAACAATATGTATATGTACACTCTTGGATGAACTATGAAGCATTTCATACTATTCTCTTCTCTCTCAAAATAGTAATCAACGTACCAGATAATTTGTCTGTCTCTATACTCGTCTGTTGGATGTGTTTATCTACATACCCTCACTAACTCGTGTTTATCTACATACCCTCGCTATCTCCAGTGTTTATCTACATACCCTCACTAACTCGTGTTTATCTACATACCCTCGCTATCTCCAGTGTTTATCCGCACACATCCCATTCTTGACCTACAAACAAGTATGGCCTTATGTCTATTTCTGACATTTTTCATTGAATTATGTAAATCTGTTTCATATGAATACTTCTACGCATTAATAAATATCTGTAGTCCCAGAGGCTCCCACAGGAATCCATTCATCCCCAGGGAGAGAGAGAGAAAGAGAGAGAGAGAGAGAGAGAGAGAGAGAGAGAGAGAGAGAGAGAGAACCTTTTCTGTCTAATTAGGCAGAAAAATTAAGCAGGGGGGGAGCTAACGAGAGGTGTATACTACTACCGGCCTCCGTGGTAATCACAGTCTTCAGAAGACCTTGTTTGGGGCGTGACGTCTCCATCTACTGCGGGAGACACCCGGGTGGGGCTGAAGCTCTCCCTTCCCCCCACCCAACACCACTACCTAGGTGGGGCTGAAGCTCCCTCCACCAGCACCACTACCCAGGTGGGGCTGAAACTCCCCCTCCCCCAACACCACCACTACGAGGGTGGGGCTGGAACTTTCCCCTTCCCCTCCTTCCCCACTATCTCTTAGGTGAGCTTAGACCTTACCCTACGCCACCACTGAGGCCATATAATACATCGGTAATAAATTGACAATAAATCCACCATGACCATACACCCAAAACACCCATAGCAGCCACCTCAACTTTACCAACCAATATAGGAACTGTTCCCCAGCAAAACAAAGAATGAAACAGTTAAAGCAAATAACCGTATCACAACCACAACAACGACAACCATAACCCACAGCAGCCAGAACCCTCCCTCCCTCCACGTAGGGCCATGTAATAAATCAACAATAAATCCATTAAGACTTGCGGTAATAAATTCATCGAGACCTGTTCTTCAGCAAATACAAGAAGAGAGAAAAAAAGAGGAAAGTGTCAAGAGCCACACTAATATTAAGGTCGAGAATAAAATCAGTGTATTAATTGGTGTTTCTGTTTGTCTTTATGGCATTTAAGTCTCTGCCACGTTACTACCTACTTTCGTATCTTCGTGTTTATATCTGTGTTTTTCCTGGCTTCTTGTTGTCGTATCTATATATCTGGTCAACGAGTGTCGTTCCCAGGGTCCTGTGATCATAGTGTTATGGTGCAGCCATCTGCAAATTTTATCGTCTATCATTGTCACATTATGATTGCTTTCCTTTATATACATATATATATATATATATATATATATATATATATATATATATATATATATATATATATATATATATATATATATATATATATATATATGCATAAATGACCATTGAGGTAGCTAATTAAATAAATTTTCCCAACTACTCATGGACCATCATGATATAAATATTGATCAGGGTAATTAACTTAATCAGGTGGGGGAGTCCTGGGACACACTCCCCTGGTAGGGAGCAGCTGTCAGGAGAGGAGGAACTCCCCTGCATCGGTGCAGCGGGAAGGTAGAGCTAGGCAACCTCAAGGGGTGTGGGTGTAGTGGGGAGTTGGGAGGGATTAACGTCAGGGGATCTAACACAGGGGAGGAGAGGTTGGCAGCAGGCTCCCCCAGCGGGTCAGTGGTACGTGTGAGGCATGTACGAGGATGTGTGTGTGTGTGTGTGTGTGTGTGTGTGTGTGTGTGTGTGTATGTGTGTGTGTGTCTGTGTATATATTTCTTATTTTATGGTTAGAGGTTTTAATTCACATGATGCTCCGTATATATATATATATATATATATATATATATATATATATATATATATATATATATATATATATATCCCAGGGGATGGGGCAGAAAGAACACTTTCCACGTATTCCATGCGTGTCTTAGGAGACGACTAAAAGGGAAGGGGGCGAAGGGGATAAAAATCCTCCCCTCCCGGTTTTCTTTTTTTTTCTTACTTTTTCAAGAGAAGGAAGAGAGAAGGGGCCAAGTGAGGATATTCCCTCAAAGGCTCAGTCCTCTGTTCTTAGCGCTACCTCGCTGACGCGGGAAATGGCAATCTAATATGTATGAAAAAAAAGATAAACCCTAAGATTCATATAATGACTGGAGGATGTTACAGTGGACCAGACATGTGTGGAAATGATACAAGTCTGAACATACATACAAGACGAAGTATTGGGAATAGATACAAAGTTCACACCAGAGGCACAGTTCACAGTAGCACCACAGTGATAGTCTGAGTAAGATGCAACTGGTTAGTAAGGTTGTTTGTGGTAGTACCACAGTGATGGTCTGAGTAAGATGCAGCTGGTGGGTAAAGTTGTTTGTGGCAGTAAGAGTAGTCTTTAAATGTTTTCTGTAGAAATAGAAATCGCGATAATCAGGCAGCAGCAGCAGTAGCTGCAGCAGTGGTTGTAGTTGTAACAACAGTTGCAGTAGTAGTAGTTATGGTTTTATTGATGGCAGTGATATTAGTAGAAGTAGAGGTGACAGAAGTTGCAGAAGTAGAAACAGCTCTAACATAGTATTGTTGATGCTAGTATTAGTAGTAGTAATAGCAGTAGCGGCAGTAATGGCAACAACAGTAGTGATAGCAGTGGTAGCAGTGCTAGAAGTAATATTAGTAGTGGTAGTAAAAGCAGCTTTATAGTTGTAGTAGTAATAGTAGTAAAAGGAAAAACAAATTACAATGATGCGAGTGACGGATGAAAAAATGATGCTTGGACATCTAACATAAAAACAGCTAACCAAGGGCTCTTATACCTCACCAGAATCCATTATGAAACATTGGCCCGAGACTAAATGAAAGAAGGATGCCTTTTGAGAGAGGCTCTTCCCTCTGGTCCCAGCTACATGCTGGAGATCGACATGATCATTCCGAGGCAGACCAGTCCTAGGAAATAGACGCGTCCTCCCTACGGTGTGATCATTATTGAGCATTAGTGACAGGAAAAGGGATTAATCAGACGGCAGTGGGAGGTGGAACTGGCCGGCCAGAGCACCAAATGATCACTTAAAGGCGAGGAATGGCTCGACTGGCGACGGGGAAATTACCTCGCCAGGCGCCCTGTAATGACACTGTCAGGTTCCCCCCCCCCCGCTCCCTCCGACGGGTCCTCCCTGTTTTTAATTGACAAATATATATCCTACGATTTCCGCGAGGGTAGACTTCCTTCTGGTGTATATCAAATCGTCTCCGGTGACGCCTGTGGCTACCTGCAGGAGGCACGGGAGGTCGGGAACGACCCAGGTCGAGAGAGGGAGTAGGGAGGGAACGGATTTAGAGATTCTCTGTGGATCGTCCTTTCGTATTTCATACTTTATGATATCCATTTTTCATCTTTGGAAGTAGTTATGTGTTGTCCTGGACTTCTTTCCAATTAAACGGGTTAATTTCAATTCTATTTACATGATCTACCAGCCTGTTGCACGTACTGGAGTGCACGGGGACGAGTACCTAAGGTGGCAGCTTCGTACTCTCGTGTCCGGTCCAACATTAAATGGCAATCTTCCCAAGTTCTGAAGGATCTTAGCTCTCCTTTGTCCCACTTCCATCTCTCTCTCTCTCTCTCTCTCTCTCTCTCTCTCTCTCTCTCTCTCTCTCTCTCTCTCTCTCTGTTGTGTCATGCCCTAAGAGTCCCTTCTATCCTTATGAGGTGCTCGGGGTCTTCTTTATGGTAAGTCAAGTCGTAACATTAAGGGTCTTGGGTTATGTTGCAATAGGTGTTTATAGTGTTGTAGTGATGGGCGATTGTGTCCAGAGCGTAAGCAAGAGTGTGTGACCCGTGTTTGTCTGGGGAGTGTGATTTCTGATTGGTGTATGTCTGGCGGGTTGGAGTTTAAGACGGTGTTGGAAGGTAGAATGTATAGTACTTGTGTTATTTTAGCGAGTGTGTTTTGTCAACGTTAGAGGTGAAGGGATTTGTGAGCAGATGGTGCTGAAGTGTGAGGTATGGGTAAGCTTTTTTTCTATTTCTACTTGGGGGTTGGTGGTTAAGAGTGGTGTGGGTAAGAGAGGACTAGTGCTGCTGCATAGAATTTAGTACAGAGTACGTTATGGTGGGTTAGTGTAGGGAGGATCTCGGTTTCATCGCGAAGGATTTTAGTGTTGTTACTATGCCTCCAGTGATTGTTCCGAGTGCATCATTTTGTGTTGTCTGCAGCTTTGTCGTACTTGCTTTTTAGAGGATGGAAGGTGAGGCATACATTAGGGTGGAGCGGATTATTTATTTTGTACAAGTCGTTTTCTTGTCCAATTCTGGTGCCAGTTAGTGTTTCGTGGGCATCTTAACCTGTGAGATGTTTTGTGTTGGTAAAGAGAGTGTATGTCCCCGAGTTATTTCAGTACACCTTTTTTCGAAGCTCCTGAGGCTTCATGGCTGTTTCACTTATGATAATAGTACTGCTACTTCTATCACCAATACTACTTCTACTACTGATGCTATAATGATTACTGCAACTATTACTTCAACTACTACTACAACTTCTTTCGTTACTGCTATTACTCCTTTGGTGTGGTAACTTCTTTGACGAGGCTTCGGGGTGTGTGTGTGTGTGTGTGTGTGTGTGTGTGTGTGTGTGTCAGCAAGAGATTTGTCGCTCGGAAAACTCAGTCGTAATAAAAGAATGATCACCAGGTCCTTGTATAAACGTCTTTGGTTTTACTGTCTTACGTTTCAGTAATTCTATATACCATCATCAGAGCCTATAAATAAAGGATGATATCCATGTAATAACTACATACATTATTAGTTTCTGTTAACAGTATAAAATCTAGAATGTTCCTTGAAAGAGTCAAAACCCCAAATTGAAATAAATAATCGAGAATAGAATAAAGAAGATTGACTGACTAGCAATCCTTCCTTATCTAAGATACATTAAAGCGTAATCTAAATCAATTTGACCGAGGCATTATTTCCCAGTCAAGATTAGATCGCTACACTTCATAATTGAATATCCTACGTCAACAAGTATATTTCAAAACAGCAAGACTGTCCCACTCAAAACCTTATAAAACTTATCTAAAGACACAATCACTCTGTTGATACCACATTGTTAATGATAGCAGGATTGTTCTAGTGGGACAGGAGGAACTCCAGTATTAACAGATCGCTGTTTGATGAGCTACTGGCCAACACAGAGATGTTCGCTGCCTACACTGGGGTGGGTCATTGTCGTGAGCGTCATTCCGTATTGCTGAGAAGAGGCGGGTTTGGTAAATGGTCAGTTCGTTCGTACTACGTCCGAGGTGTTTATGCATGTACGTGCGTCCTAAGGGTGTGGTGGCTTCGTCTTGCCAATATACAAAGCATTACAGCTATTGTACTTATTGAGAGACAATTGACGACCGCAACTCTGTAGGAATAACATACCTGAACTTGGAAGAAAATGACTAATCGTAATTCTTGCTTTAAAAACTCCTCTAATATCAACTTGTGGGTAAAACTCGTCTAATAATAAAGCAAGCTCCTCACGAAGTGTATAACTGGTCTTCCTAGTGAATTAGATTGGAGAAGACTGCAGAATATATTACATCCCTAGATATAGAAGATGGGTTTGCTGATGAACACGATAATTTGTTTAGTGTTTTATCAATAAACACATTATTGAAGTTTAAAGTAAAACCGTTATGCGAGCTATTTTACAATTATTTGCTACTATGTATTATTGGTTATCTTCCAACCTCATTCTCTGTCCTAAACACTCATTTCCCATCTCATCGCCATTCACTGCTGCCTCGTCCTCCTCCTGCCCTCACCCTAAACACATCACCTCTCTCTCTCGTCACAGACCCCACACTACCCGCAGCCACCACAGCTCCAGGTGTTGCCTCCCAGGGCCATCAGGATCATTACTGCCGCACCAGCTCAGGCTGATTCATCAGCGTCACACAACACGCTGTCCTCTTCCTCCTCCTCCTCTCCCACAATTCACAACTATTCCCTCTTAACTCTTCCCTCCATCGTCCAACCCTTCCCTCCCTCCCTCCCTCCCTTCTACCAACTCTCACCGAAGGCTCCCTCCTCATCCCCACCCCCTAGACACACCATTATCAGGCTTACCCTTACCCATGAGCCTCACCCACTCCCTCCTACTTCGCTGTCACCCTCGAACCTCACTCTTATCCACTGGAATTACCCTAATTCTTCAGCCCATTCCTTACCCTCAAGCCATACCCTCACCCTTCAACATCACCTCTACCTTCCAAACTCATTCCCACTCTCTATCTTCAACCCATCCTCCAGCCTCATCTTAATCCTACAAACTAATCCTAATCTTCCATCCTCACCCTTGCCCTCTAACCTTGTCCATCACCTTTCAGCTTCAATTTTACCCTCTAGGCTCATCCTCCTGCCACAATTACACTTTATCTCATCCTCACTCTCTGGCCTCGTCCTCATCCTCCAACACTGCACCCCCACCCCCACCATCTACTCTCTACTTCTACAGCCATACTCACCCTCCAACCTTATTCTAACTCACCAGCCTCACCCTTTAGCCTTACCCTCCAGCCTCATTTTCGCTCCAACCTCCCAGTCTCTTTCCACTCATCTAACAGCCTCTCACTCGCACTCTAGCCTTAGTCTCGCTCTCCAGTCTCAACCTCACCTTCCAGCCTCAACCCCAGTTTCCAGTTTCCTCGATCTTTTGTCTCCCTCTCCAGCCTCACTATCGTCCCCTAGCCTCACACTCAACCTGTATCCCTACACCCATCTTGCGGCCTCATCCTCACCCTCCATCTTTACTCTCCATCTTCATCCTGAGTCAGTCGCTTCCTCCAGCATCACATTCACCTCAACCTCATTTTACTTGCTCTCCTCTCACTCTTCAAGTCTCATTGTCACCCTTCAGCCATATTTCCACTTTCCAGCCCCACTCCAGACTTTAGCCTCACCCTCCAGTTTCACTCTCGAGTCTCATTATCACCCTCAGTCCTCTTATTCTCCAGTCACCCTCACCCTTCACCCTGCGTCCTCACTCTTGAATGTCACATTCTACATCCTTTCATCTTTGTACTCATTCCTCGCCCTGATCCCTCTCCCTCTACCCATTATCCTCCCCACCCTCTTCCTCCATCCCTGTCCATCTCCTCCACCTCCCACCCTCAGCCTCCTCCCTTACTCATCATATACCATCTTTGATATCACGACCTATTCCGTCTCCACAACGTCTATTCTCTCCCCTACAACCACCATGCTCCTCTACAACTTGCATCCCCTCCACAACCTCCATCTGATACAACCTCCAGCCTCCATCGACTTCTACAAACCTCCATCTTCCCTCCACACATTCCATCCTATCTTCACAACTCCTCCACAGTCTCCTCCCTAACTCCACGACCTCCACACCTTCCCTTCACACTCTCCAGCCTAACTCCACAACTTTCACGCTCCCTCCACAAGTTCCACCCTTACCTATATACCCTCTTTCTACTTCCTCCTCTCACCTTACTCCACAAACTCCACTGTCTCTCCATAGCCTCCACCCTCCCTCCACACCCATGAAATTCCCTTATCCCTCCACAACCTACACCTTCTCACCACAACTTCCATCCTCGCTCTACACTTTCCATCTTTCCTCCACATCCCTCACTCTCCCCCTCCACATTTGTAAATCCCTCCACACCTGTTACCCTCCATCTACACCCGTCACACTCTCTCCACCCCTCCCATCACCCTCAGTCATGCCTCGCCCTCCACCTTCCCTCCACCCTCAGCCGTGGCTTGCGTGCTTATCCTAATACAAGTCAAATTCATACCCGCCCATCATTAAGGCAATTACACTGGCTTAATCATTCGCCGGATATGATACGTCACATTTGCAATATTTCAGTTCTTAACGCCATCCCGTCCGAACGCGGCGATAATGAACCCTTCCTCCCTGATATTTAGATAAGTAAATATGTACTACCTGGAAATAAAGAGCGATAACTATCGTTATGAATAAAGATGGCGCGGTAGCCAATCAGGAAAGTCTTTGTTGGGAGAGTGTAGAGCGACGAGTCTTCGTTTTCTTTTTCCTTTATTTATCTTCAAGGGGTGACTTGACTACAGTAGGAGGATAATGTGTTTTTAAGCACTACGTTTATTGGGTGTGTTTCTGCGATCGCGTGCGACCATAGGGGAGGAACACAGACCTCCCTCCTCCTCCTCCTTCCGCCCCATACAGTTGTTTGTAGAGGTATATGTCATGTTCCTTGTCCTGTGTATGGAGGTAGAATTTCTATTACCGTGTTTGGGGGAGTAATAGGTTTTTATTGCTTTTTAATTGTGAGCAAATTGTCACATTTCCCATATACGTGACAGTAGTTATGCCGAATCCGTGCCGCAAATGTTTAACTTAAGACTCCCCATAGACAATATGTACGTGTATATATAAACATTGTGTGTGTGTGTGTGTGTGTGTGTGTGTGTGTGTGTGTGTGTGTGTGTCTGTGTGTGTGCGTGTGTATAATGCACCGAAACCACAGCTCCCTATCCACATCTAGGCCCCACAAACCTTTCCATGGTTTAAACAAAACGGTTCACTTGCTCTGGTTCAGTCCACTGACGGCATGTCGACCCCTGTATACCATATCGTTCGAGGGGAAACGCAACGGTCAATCCACGTGTGGTCAAAAACTATGGGAAGCAAGAATCAGGTACGTGCCGTGAGTCCGAAACTTTGGTGGCACTGACACATGCATATACATCTCGTGAAGAACAGTGACTAAAACGTTACTTGTAGAACAGAAAGAGCGCAGCAACATCGCGATGGACAGCGAGGGAAAGTTGTAGAGAGGTGATGCCTCGGAGAATGAATGAGACGCGAGGCTTTTGATTTCACCATATGTAATACGGAGGTGAACGACGAACCACCGTTGTAGGTGTGTGAGCAGAGCTTCATCCTAGGGGGATTGAGGACCTCATGTGGCGGAATAGCTGCTCACAAGAAAATTCCATACGCTAGCCGATGCAACACTCCCGGTTATTGGGAGAATCTCCTTTTTTGTGGGGGTTTTGATAATTGACGAAGGCCACTTCAAAAAGATACAAGGAAAAACTCAGATCTAGGTGTATGGAATTTAACCAGTCCACTGCGCTAAATCGGTGGTGCTCCACAGATCCAAAGTGAGAGGATACGTGTTCAGTGAGAGAAAAGGATGAGTATTAGAATAAGGAAAAAATTGAGAGAGAGAGAAAGAAAGTCGAGACGCTTATCAGTGGAATCGTCAGCGTAAGAGTGAACAGGATTAAAACTTGGGTGACAGGACTAAATCCTGAGAAGTCACTTTATGGACAACTTATAAGTGGATCCTACGCCCTGGAGAGCAGAGAGAAGATGTAAAACTAGGTGAAGAAAGTTTAGTGAAAAGACTTATTTATGCCACAATCCGTCAGATGCTTTGGAGATGTTGAAGGCCACGAGACAGATTTGACTAGACATCCTTATGAGAGAACGACGAGGGTTGGGTTTTAAAGTGTGTGTGTGTGTCCATGACCACCGTTCAGAATATAGTGGAAAGAAGACACTTACATTATAAGTAATAAGAGGTCTACAGTTACCGTCGTTATCCTACTCACAGTGAGTTGAAGTGATAAGTATTAGAAAGATCCTCCGGGTGGAATATTGTAACTCACCCATGACATTCAAATACATTTGCAACTGTATTTCACCGGATATTCATAAAGCGCAATAAATAATGACTATGCAGATATATGTCATCGAACATTGTTAGAAAAATGATCCAGGAAATGGTTGTCATCTTTTTTAGAAACGGACAGAGTACAAGTGTTCTGAAGATTTGAATTTATCTTATGTATATTTAGTTACAACCCCCCCCCCCCTGTAATTTCAGCTTTGTTCCATTGGTAACTATATAAAAAAAAAAAATGTATATCCATATTTCAGATTACGTCATAACACAGATGCAGAGGCCATTGTATATATATCACGTATGAAAATGATCATCACAGAGGATGTAGTTCATTTGCGAGGTTCATTTGTGTTAATTACCTAATTTGCTCATTGGCATAAAACTACAAATTGCCTCACCATTTCAAGGACACGTTGTCGGGATGCAGTAAACTACACACACACTCATGCTAGATCTTCTTTGCATTCTATAACAGGCCATCGACAGACGCCTGTACGTGTGATTATGAACAAAAGACTTAGCCTTTAGGAGGATTAAGAATAGACGTTGGGTTTTGTTCTAAAAGCCCAAAGTGACGATTAACTCTTGCTACATAACTGAACACAACCTCTTGTCATATTTTGATTGATGTCAATATGCATTATATTCTATATATCATATCTTATTATATGACTATCATCGAATGTCATATGCAGTTCCTCTGATATCAAAATAAACTCACTTTGACTTCTGGTTCCAGTCACCGCATCAGATTTTATGGAACACAGACACAAAATGTGCTCTGGTAGCGAAACAACCCTTGAGAAAGTCACCTAAGGGAACTACTCTGGCCTATATACGAGTGTGTGAAGTTGTTAGATTTTGACACACTAAAATCAAATTGCCAACATCTTTTGGATGATCCTCCAACCTGCTTGTCTTAATATCCTCGTTCACTCTTATCAGACGAATGTAAAGGCGATGTGCTGCTTGGGCAGCCATTGCAGGAGGATTCATCGATGCAGAGTTGGCCAGCAGAGAGCATAGGACATTACTTGACGCATTGTAGGTTTCGTCACGACAGTAAAGATGTGTAATGTCTCATAGTTGAAGTAGAACGCATTATATATATATATATATATATATATATATATATATATATATACGGAACTTGCCTTAAAAAGTAATCGTTCTCAGATAAAAGTAAGACAGTAATTTCCCTTTGTGTACAATAATTACTGGTTCTTCCAGCAGTCAGGGTAAGAAAGCCTTCCTCATTCCCAGAGTCTCACAGTAAATAGCCCTGTAATCCACCCTGTCACATAGACGTGCTTTTAGCTATCAAGATAATTTTGGCAAAACAAAAAAAGAAAAGCGTAAAAACGTTCTAATTCACGGGCGACTAAGAATACAGTCACTTTATGTCTCTCTGCTATCAAACTCAGCTTTGCGTCACGGGCAGTTACGCGAGAGTAATACGCTCTTAGTTACGCCTCTCCAGTGTGCTTTGGCGTACAAGCAGGAGACTGTGTTTTATAGAAAGAGAGAGACAGATAGATGAGCAGATATATATACACTTGTCTACCCCCACGAACATAACTTATTCAGGGACGCTAAGTCTGTCCAAATATCCATTTGATTTCAGTGGTCCTATGACAGTCGATAACCCCCACAACCCCTTTCATGGGGTTTCTGAAACAATGAGGCTGCGCTCCATGCTGGACCTGGAAAATAATGGATCCCACTGGAGCGAGAAGGTGCTTAACTCTATTCACATATGTCTAATGATAATGAGAAACTGCAGAAGCTGGTGACTTAGTTTGGAAGTGTGTGTGAAATGAAGTCGAGAGTAAATGTAAATATAGAGGGTTATTTTCTTTGGCAAGGCAGAAGGACAAGTTAATTGGGTTGAGAGTTTGAATGGAGAAAACCTGAGAGATAGTGAAGTATTTTAGAGTGGATATGGCCGTAAATAGAACCGGAAGTAAATCTGAATCATATGGTGGGTAAGGAGGCGAAGGTTCTGCAAGCTTTCAGAAGCAAGTGAAAAAAAAAGGTAGTTATTTGAAAGGGCGAAACTAGGTATGTTTGAAGGTATAGTAGTCACAACGGTGTCTGTAGATGGGAGTCATGGGCTATAGATGAGGATGGAATGAAAAAGATTTTGAGCGATTGGAGTCTAAACATGCATGAGTGAAAGGCGTGCACGAGATAGAGTGAATTGGAAAGATATGCTGGACAAGGGACTACGTGCTGTCAGTAGGCTGAACCAGGACATATGAAGCAGCCGAAGGAAACCACTAAGAGATATGTGGAGCCGGGTTCGGTGCATTGCAAATGACAGCTAGATAATGGACGCGATGTAAGGTTACGTCTCCGTGTTTCTGACACTATCTCGCTAACACAGGAAATTCCGGACAAGCACAGAGAAAGATGGTGTGTGTGTGTGTGTGTGTCTCAACAATGATTGCCCTAACTGTTGATATGCGGAACACATTATGCCAAATGAATATCTTCAGAGAAAAGTTTCCGCTCAGCCTCAGACGCTACTCTCAAAACTGACACCACTTACACAACACTTGCTCACAATAAGACAGGTCAGTTAATCCACGATATTTCCCGCTTTCCTGTTATTCATATTTTGGTATTTATGAAGATGGATGTTGACATGGGAATGGCGTTGGCTTCGTTGGCTTTCAGTTAAACCGTCCGTTCGAGTCGGCTGGTGGGGTCTGGCTGGACCCAGCTGAGCACGAGTTAGGCGATGATGCTAGTCATCATCCTGGAGGTGTTGTCGAGAGGAGAGTGACTATCCGGTGGGAGGACCTGGTGCTGTGGGGTCTCTATCGATTAAGCTGGAGATATCTTCTACTGTCGTGGCGGTGCTGGTCGTGGGGAGACCCACCGCCGGAAACGGAGGTGACTTGGCGATGTCCAGGCAGCTGGAACCAAGAAAGCAGCACTTCGCACCTCACCATCAGACACCAGAATTCGAAGAAACTATCGACAAACTCGCTGGGGAGGAGACAGCAACAGGCTTTAAAGTACAAGTTACTTAAAGAATTCCAGTGTACTGTAAACTTATGTACTTGGATCTTTACAAGTGATATCCAAGATATGATAATCTCGATATATGTTAACTTGAGAGTATTTCTTCGGCGACTGCCATAGAAGAATGTCTGAAAATTCTGCCCCTACAGTTGAGAGATCCTGGGTATATATAGTTTACCTTACTCAGACTCATTACGGGAGGCTGTGAGGGCGTGTAGTATGAAGCAGCACGACACATACTTTGGTCTCAATATCTCCTAATTACTTTGGCTTGCAAAGGGACGAGTGCCCAGCTGCTGACTTCGTAGGGATGAGAATTACATTTACTCGTTTTCATGATGAAATTCCCTTTATGACGGCAACATTTGGGGAACTTATTCGTACTGGATGATATTCAGTTCTTTTGATAATTTAGGACCTGGGTCGTTTGTTCTTTTTTCTTCTGCAGTATTCGTATCTAGTGTCGTATCTTTACTGAGGTGATTTCCTTCCTTTTCCCAAGCTATAGATAATGCTATCTCTGCCATTGCCATCTGGATGTGAAATAACATTCATCAGCTAAGGTTCACATACCCATGACTTTAGGACATGATGGTCAGATGCATGAAAATGAAACTAAAAAGCAACGAGGAAAAATAAGAAATGGAAGTCTACATTCAAAATCATATCACAGAAACAGTTTCGAGAAGGCAAGTAGTAAAGAAAGATAAGGAGCGATCATAAAAAGAGATAATGATAGTAAGAGCAGATATACCCAGCTGATAGACCTGGGAGAACAGTGTTCACGAGGCATTAACTTTGAACCTGAAGCTGCCATCTGCCGGGCGCGACGCGAAGTTATCAATTACACCACGAAAATCCTACGTTTTCGTGCAGGTCAAGCACCATAATGTCGTTTGCCTCAGACGTATTGAAGTCGGACACTAGCACCTTCAGTTGGGATCCCGTGGCCACCAACAGCACTCTTAAAAATCCGTGTTTTCCACCCAAGATTGCTAATACCTCCCACCTCCCTCTCACCTCCCTACTATTACAACAGCGGCAACTTTAAAAACCATTATTTCAACTCGAGGCAAAATTTTTCTCCTCAACCAACAATCCAGCTCAAAAAAAAAAAGAAATAGACAGGTCACCCTCCCAGATTCTTATCTTCACCTTAAGCTGATAAGCTTGACCTGTAAATTGCCAATCTGGCCCGAACAACAGAACATCAACACATACTGGTTCCTCGCCCCACATCCTACACTTTACGCTCAGAAAAACCCCGAGTTCTAGCATCAGCCAAGCACGGCACGCTTAGCCATCAAGGTAACACAGGTATTCTTCCTCTTAGTCAACCTCGTCCTAAGACGCACTGAGCTACCTCCTCACACTGACTGAACCTACACCAGCATACTAGCAATCCCCCTCCTCAAAGGATCATATCCTCCTCACAGTACATGACTGCCAACTCAACTGTGATATCTGCCTACAAAAATCTGCCTCAGCTATGACCATTCTGCGCTACTTCCACAGTGTCTATGAATACAACTTGTTGATACACGTGTGTGTGTGTGTGTGTGCGTGTGTGTGTGTGTGTGCGTGTGTTTTATCTCCCGTATATGGTGTAAAAAGAATGCTGTCCATCGAAGTCCTGCTTATTGTGCAAGAAAACAGATGGATAGGAGAAACTGGACGACCTTGTAATCCTTGGGGATGCTACCGTGACCTTTGACCCTGATCCTTGAGGGGTCAGGTCAGAAAGTCTGGCTATCCTACCCAAGTGTTCTATAATCTATTGTAAGGGTCAATTTATTAGGTTCAAGTGTTGTAATGTCGTGCTGAAAGGTTGTAACACAATGTCCAAAGATTGTAGCTTCGTACTCAAGGGTTGTAACATCAGTCTGATTACTGTAAATTCGTACTTAGGGGGTTGTAGCACCATGTTCAAATACTGTAACGTCGTACTCAAGGTTTGTAACACTATGTTCAAGGTTTTTAACGTCGTATTCAAAGATTGTAACATCAAGTTCAGTGATTGTAACGCCTTGTTCACGTGTTGTTACATCAAGTACAGTGATTGTAACGCCTTGTTCACGGGTTGTAACATCAAGTTCAACAATTGCAACGTCGTACTCAGGGTTTGTAACACCATGTTCAAGGGTAGTACGGTCGTACTCAAGGGCAGTTACGTCATACTCGAAGTCAAACCCGTTGCGACATTGTGTTCAAAGGTTGTAGCATCATGTTCAAGCGGTTAACCAACTTCCCTTACGTTACCACAACTTACGTAATACACAGAAAACCAAAAATGGATTATAGTGACCTAAATTGACAATATCACTGCCACTGTTTAATAAACCATAAATTCCACGGTGTAGAAAAAGGTCATTCCCATGTTCTTCATTGCCTTTGTCATACAATTGACCTTTATAAACCAAACAGAACAACCCTGTTGTAATAACCTTCTTCTCTGACTCTGCTATGCTCCAAACGACCTTCGCCTTGACGCTATATATCCCAGTATTCGCACCTAATCACTCTGCTGTCATCTATAAATTTTCTGTTTGTCATTTATCTTGATTATATTCAACACATATCTATGCATATCCCATTTGCATTCATCATTAATTCTATCTGGAGATGAATCTAAACGTCCTTTTTTTTTTTTCTTTTATACCCTTTCATATAAATTATTACAAACGACGTATTGGGAATGTGTATTAACCGTCTACAACTGCATCATGTTGCCAGTTGTGTTTAGTTATCCGGAAAATCTTGGCTTGTGATGGACACTACATTCTTCAAAGTAGGATCTGGAAGGAAGAAAGTCACGTCAGGACCTGTAACTTGGGAAGAAAGTGAGTCTCTCTCCTTTTCACCTTCGTAATATGTCTCATTGGTAAGCAGTTAAGGTCAAATATATTTACGGAGATAGATAGATTATCGTTGATCAGTCTCTGTCAACGAAGTGGATAGATTATTATTGATGTATCTACGGAGATTAGATTATTGATCAATCTCACTGTATACTCTAACAACGGAGTAGATAGATCATCGATCAACCTCAACGTACACTGTGTCTATCAAAGGAGTAGATGGATCATTGATCAACCTCAACGTATAATGTGTCTATTAATGGAGAAGATAGATCATTGATCAATCTCACCGTTTACGCTGTGAGGGTGATGTGTTTTTCATGGTCACATGTTATTCTGTGGTTTACTGCTATCATCACTTTGGTGTTGAAGTAACAACCTGTTATTTTCCAGGCATAACTCCTACAATACTGTCGGAGTTATGAATACTTTGTGATTGTTTGATTCTCGTCCGTTTCTGAATGTTTTGTGGTGTCAGTTGGTGTTCTCAGTTCGCTACATTCTGTCAGTGGATGTTGTATTTTCTCTATGTTACGTCAGGGGAAGTTGTATGCCACCTGTATTATTTCAGGGGAAGTCATACACCCGCTATATCCTGTCAGTGAGAGTTGTTTGGTCGCTGTATTATGTCATTCGAAGTTGTATGTTCGCTATATTTTGTCAGCTGTAGTTGTTTGTTCGCTGTATTTTGTCAGCTGTAGTTGTTTGTTCGCTGTATTTTGTCAGCTGAAGTTGTTTGTTTGCTGTATTTTGTCAGCTGAAGTTGTTTGTTCGCTGTATTTTGTCAGCTGAAGTTGTACATTCGCTGCATTGTGTCACCTGAAGTTGTACGTTCGCTGTATTTTGTCAGCTGAAGTTGTTTGTTCGCTGTATTTTGTCAGCTGAAGTTGTACATTCGCTGCATTGTGTCACCTGAAGTTGTACGTTCGCTGTATTTTGTCAGCTGAAGTTGTACGTTCGCCGTACTTCTTTTTCCAAAAACTCGTCCCTTCTATTTTTGCCTCCAGTCACTTGAGCTTGGTTAAACAACTGTTCTCCTTTGTATATCTTAAGGTATATGGCTTCGATTCTGGCTTGATAGGGTTTTTCTGTTTGCTGCCGTTGTGGCTAACAACATACAACATACTGACTGTTCGTCCGACTGAGAACATACAACATGAGTCTGTACACGACTGACAACATGCGGACTCCTGTATATAAATGCGGGGAACATGAACCTGTAAACATGACTGGATAACACATGAGCACAACGATACAATCCTTGGATATGATGGCCTATGGCCTCTTACCTGATGTCAGATTAACGGGTTGTACCGTCGTGTTAAGGGTTGTACCGTCGTGATCAAGGGTTGTACCGTCAAGATCAAGGGTTGTACCGTCAAGATCAAGGGTTGTACAGTTATGATCAAGGATCGTAGCGACGCGTTAAGGGTTGTACCGTCATGATCAAGGGTCGTACCGTCGTGTTAAGGGTTGTACCGTCATGATCAAGGGTCGTACCGTCGTACTCCAAAGATTAACCAAACTTTATATGATCATGTCAGTTACTACCTATTAAGTACTATTAAGCACACACACACACGCACATACAAGCCTCCGTGGTGTAGTCATTAACGCTACTGGCCACAAGTCAGCCCGCGTTAGAATCCTGGACGTGGCATTTGGCCTACACTCAACCCAGGTGTTTATCCCCTGCTTAAGGATGGTTGACAATTGTCTACCTGTCCTAGGCTAGTGTGTGTGTGTGCGCGCGCGGGCGCTCATACATACTTACACAGGAATAAATACATGCTACATACAGACAAGGTTAAGAGGCGGGGGGGGCTACACGAGTGTAAAACTCTCCTCCCAATATCAACACCTGGGTGACCTTGACAACAATAAACGTGATGAACACGCCCACAAGACAGCAGGTGGAGAAACAGCTGTGAAGCATCTGTCTCGTCCTGCCAGACGAGTTAGCTTGTTGGCCTTGTTAGGGCGTGATGGAGTGGATCCTCTTGCCCGGTAATTGGCCCTTGTGGTATGAACTACCCCTCAGTGGTAAGGCAGCGGAAGACATCATTGACAAACTGGAGACCCCATTGTCAATTCCAAATAACTTTTTTTTTCTTTCGTAATTTGTTTGGGTAATGGGTTTTATGCTAATAGGGTAGACACAGACTCAATGTTTACTTTAGTAATTATCAGGTTCCTGGAGTACCTGGCTCACCCCTGTGGTCCACCACACACACCACCCCCACCTCACCCCTCTTCCCATCAACCACCTGGTCCGCCCCTTTCGTACCATCCTCAGCCAACTGGCCCATCCCTTAGATTCCCCCTTCCCCCCAACATGGCCCATTTCAGTGAAACCACCTGGCCCACCCTTGCCTCCTTCTTCCCCTCCTCTACTAAACCCATCACCATGCCCTCCCCACCAATTGGCCGACTCAAGTAACCCATATCCATCTGGTCCACGACTATGGCCATCTCTTGGAGACTACCACTTGCTCCATCAATGTGGCATCACCACCACCATCTCCCCCCACCCCTTCATTGTACCTTCATCACCATCACAAAATATCAAAGAACAACCATTCGGTCTGACGTCATATAAGAAATGACGAAAACTATTTCAATAGAGATTTTTTTGTCCGTAATGCCACAAGAATCGTTTTAAACATCAATGTTCTTGATGTAATAACAAGAGAGAATAGAAACGAGATGTGAGAGTAGAAAAGGCGAGGAAATGACAAACACACACATATGCCTAGACAGCATCATCGCAGTTATAGAATAATTGATCTCGATTTAAATTGCAAGTCTTGACAAAGTTCTTATTTACACCTCGAAGAGTTAGTCGAAGTCAGATCGAGGTTATCCGTAAAAGATCACTGAAGACTATATTCCTTGATGGACGTACGCCTAAAGACCCTAAACCTTGATCTTTTGACCCTATAATTAGTATAGATCCTCCCTAACCTATGAGACAAATGACACCAAGGACGGTGACACAATGATAGGAGGAGCTCTTTTGCGGAAATGTAAAAATCATACATTTACATACTGAATTTGGCGTCCTTGTCCTCTCACGGGGTAATTGAGAGTCGCAGGCACATTACTGACTCATAAGTGGGATGACAGCAGTGGGAAACGAGTAGAGAAGCGGGATATGAAGAAGTGGAGAGATGGGATAGCAATAATGGAGGAAAATATAAAAGGGGACTGGAACTGTAAAATGAGTGGGTGGGGAAAGAGGATAGAGCGTTTGGGAATGATGGGTGGTAAGTGAGGACCTGTAATGTAGGGACGTCTTTAGTTCCCTTCGACTAGTCTATCCGGGGAAGAGGTCTCACTCCCCACTCATTATTTACGTTTGAAGATCTGGCCTTTTCAGCAACCACCAGTGCAGTACGGCATCAAACGTTTCCTGTCATTCTAAAACCATACAATCTAGCCATCCATCTCCTTTGTCTAAAGTGCAGCTCACTCGGTCACAAATGTCCAAGACATTTGTTACTCCTTTGTCTAAGTCCATATTTCCTTTCGCTTACGTAGTTTATCTTCTGCAGGTGATGTTCAACCATCTGCTCTCTGAGTATCTATATCTTTTCCACTCTTTAACAGTCATGCCTAGTGTAGCTTCACATTCCATCAACACTTATGAAGAGATTTCTAACTGGTCGTAAGTTTCATATAGGAGAAGGGATCGTGATTTCCTGATGTCTTTTCCAGCATTTCTCAATGCTTTCTGAGACCTCCTCCTCCCTCATCATCATCCCACCTCGCTATGGTTAGATCTACAGTAATCTCGATCGAAGGAAATATACCCAAACTTGTCATTCATACCCTTGCTTATTTATGAACTCTTGTAGTGTAGCGGTTTGCGTGACATCTCAAAATTGCTTTATATCTTGACACCTCTAATTGGGCCACATCATCCATTTCCTAACCTCGCCTCTGTGTTTGAGGCTAATGGTTTCTTCTATGTTCAAACTCCTTTACTGTAAATTCCACAGAACCTTTCACAACAATGGCCCATATCATGGCTAATGAACTCCTCCGTCCCTCATCAGTGTTCCTCTCGAAACTTTTTTAATTATGTGTGGTTCCCACCGTTAAATCTCTCGTTTTTTGGCAGAGGTTTCACCTCTGTTCTTTTTAGGTTCTCATTTGCCACGTAATGAGACCCCCCAAGCTTTACGTGATCCCTTTTTACAGGCGTTTCGAGCATATGTTTTTCCCCACTTCCCACGTTATTGTGTGTGAAGATATAATAATGATGTAGCAGCCACTCAGGGAAATGCTGATGTAGGAAATTCTCTTCTATACATTATACGAACACGTGTCTCTTATGACCTTGTGTATATACAAGAATCTAAATTCTCCCATTCTAAATTTATATTTCAAGTCCCTCATAATCAGATCTTTACCATCTATGAGGATTGCGTGTTTCACTGCTTCGTGTAACGTGACTGTTCTTTCATTGTCTGTACTTTGTATATTCATTCTAGTTCATTAAGATTCGTAGGAGGATAATCAATACCACTGTGCACTTCTTTCCTACACTTACTCTTCCCATTATGTCCCTCTTTGAAATGGACATCTCTCATTCCTGAAACAAAGTTGTCCCTTGTTCATATAGACAATTCCGTTTGACAATTCCACTTCCCCTTCGCTTTCTTTTTCCCTTTGCTATCATGTACTCTTTTTGACAGATGAGGTCACATGTCTCTTCAGCAAGACCCATTACTCCAGCTGGAGTTTCTTTTCATATCATTCAGTCCTTGAACTCCAGCGCTTTCCCACATACAGTACTATTAATCCAATTGCACACGTGTAATTATCTTGATTTAACTTTCCCATCACTTAACATTCCAGATCTGTATGAGGTACTTGCAGGGTTGTTCTGACCTGACGCTTCTCGTTTTCTACCTTCGGACTGGATTCGTTACATCTTCCTCCCTCCCTCCCTCTCACTCTCTCCCCCCCTTCAGCCCACCACGTCATATGAAGTCCCAACTAAAATTCCTACTAACAAGTTCCTTAGCACCACCTTTATACATAACACCTCATTTCTTTTCTCATATCTATCCGGTCCCTATTTCTTTTATCTCAGATATTGCATGTGGCATGTGTTAGATGTGTCAGATATTGCATGTGTTTGTTAAACACCGAGAGTAATGATAATGAATTATAATAGTAATAAAAATAATATATATATAACTGATATGTATAATGATAGTGGTAGTAATAACAATGGAACTGATAATAACGACAAACGATTTAACCGAATTAACAGCAGCCAGAGGTTGATATATTACAGAGACAATACACAATATGAACAATGGGGCTATAAATAGAAGGGAGAGAGAGGATAAGCAGAATCTTTTCCCACAAATTTTAGGTTGGCAGTCTCTTGATTACCCATGATTTCCAATGACTCGGACGGACTTGCACTTATACGCCTTTTTACGAATTCGAATGGTTTCGAGGGGGATTGTGCTGCCGAACCAGAACCCGAGGACAAGGGATATCATAGCACGGGAGATGACGGTGGTGAGGGTGTGTGGTAGTAGCTTCTTTCCACACTGGCGGAAAAAGGCCTAGGAAGACCTGTTTCGAGAGTATTGTGGTTGGCGATGAGAGAGGGATGGAAAAGACGAATGTTCTTTTCTCCATCTTTTCTAATAACTCAGTTTTGTGGTGGAGGAGGGAAGGAGACCAGTTGTGGAGGTATAGGTAAGTCTGGGAAGGATGAAAAGTGTTGAAAGGTTCCTTAGTTCAGGTGCAGACAGAAGTGTCTCAAGTTGCCGAAGAACGAGAGACGATGGCTAGATTTGAGGATAGTACTGACGTTGTCCTTTCAGTTTGAATAATCATTGCAAAAAACACTGACAAGCTCAGAAAACTGAAGGAAGAACCTGAAGGGGACTGTGGTCTAGCAAGACAGTAGGATGCGAAAAACTGTTACATGAAAGATTTTTTTTTTATTGTGACTGGTATGGCACGAGTAAGACATGTCCTAATTAAGGCCATCTAGGGTGAAAGCAAAAAAAAATGAAGAACAAGTTAATCACGGCTCCTCAAGTGTTCGTATACCTGACTCATGATTCATAAAGGAGGAAAGGCTATGTGAAGAGGGAAAGACAAAGGGAGGAAGAGAAACTACCACAGCACCGTTGTTCGGTGGAAGGAGGAGGCATAACGGCTAATATTCAAGAGTCTTTTTTATGGTGCCGTATTTTGCGATGGTCCAGGCCAGGCCTATTGTCATCACCTTATACTCGTGGCAGAGTCGTCATAGACATCCACCAGGCACTGTGCATCCTTCAAGGCATCCTTTATAAGAAGAAACACAAGCATCCCAACTCCTCGGCCTGTGGGACGCCACACGTGAGGAACTTAGTAGTGCAGATGGCCCCCCTCGGAAGCATACAACCAGACGACTTTCACCGAGGATGTCTTGAAGCCATAAAATGAAATCTGTCAGTAGACGTGAACCACAGACGTCTTGGCGTTCCTCTAGGTTGTGATGGATAGAAACCCAGGAAGCTGACGAAAGCAGAGGGTGGTAGAAGGAAGTCTTCTTATCATCAAGCTTATGAGGGTTTATAGAAATTGCAGGATCCGCGACCACAAGACTGCCACAGAGCAAGGTGGAGATCGCGGTGATGGCAGAGGGTCGTAACTCACTGGGGAAACTGTGGGTTTGTTGGCTTCTGTACTGGGAAAACATATGGTCGTCCAACTTCCGGGGGGTTGGGGGGGGGGGGGTGATGGCTAGGAAGAGGCTTGGGCTGTGATGCAGAGGTGTGTGTGTGTGGAGAGATGGACGGAGGGAAAGCTTAGGATATATAAACAAGGCACCAAACACACGATTCCAGATAATCCCAAACATACATGAAATTATATCACAATACACCTGTACATACTTCAGTCTTCTACTCCATTTCAAACTAATCCCATTCCAGTGCTCCACCTCTTCCTCTTACCATCCCAATAGAAAGAAAAAAAACGTTAAAAACAAATCAATCGATAGAATAGAAAGGTAAAAAAACAGACAAATCAGCAGACATTGAGACGAAGATAGAAAAACCTCCGCTCAGACACACACACACACAGGTCATCACCCCGGGTAAGGCACAGAGCAGTAACAGCAGCTTGGTGTCAGGCACCAGGTCCTCACGTGCGCTACCGTCTCGCTCTAGATACGTCAGCCGGAGAGAGAGAGACACACACACAATAAACCCCCCCTCTGACATTATTATGCTCTACTCGACAACCAACACCAACACTTGGATCTTTACTACCGCTTGGACGAACCCCTTGTCTTACTACCCTCACGGGCTATTTAGCGCGCTTCAGCACGTCGTTAACAACAGGCTACTGGGTAGTTAACGTGGCAAATGGGTGATGGAATAGTTAAAACAATCGTAGAGGCAAGACATACCCATATTTCTTGGTGGGGCTCTTTGGGATGAGTGGGCCTCTGTGTGTTAGCTTTTGTGATCCGTATTTTCCAGAGAGTCATTACAGTTGTTTGGCTGTAGGAGGAGTACACGGGAGGGTGTAGGGAGGGTGCTATTAGCTAGGGTGCTACTGAAGAACAGGGTGTTCTTAGCTAGGGTGTAGGTAGAGCGTTAGTGAAGAGCTGGGTGTTGTTAGCTAGGGTGTGGGTGGAGCGTTCGTGAAGAGCTGAGTGGTTTAGCTAGGGTGCAGGTGGAGCGTTAGTGAAGAGCTGGGTGTTGTTAACTAGGGTGTAGGTAGAGCGTTCGTAAAGAGGTGGGTGGTTTAGCTAGGGTGTAGGTAGAGCGTTCGTTAAGAGGTGGGTGTTGTTGGCTAGGGTGTAGGTAAAGCGTTAGAAGAGCTGGGTGTTGTTAGCTACAGTGTAATTAGGATGTTAAGGCTAAGCAGGGTTTTGCTAGTTAGGGTGTAGTTATGGTTTCAGTAAAGAGCACGTTGTTAGGTTCAGAGACAATGTAACAAGAGTGTAGCCTTACGGACTGTTGGTAGGGCTAAACTAGAGATCAGGCAGGGTGTAGTTAAATGAAGTGGTTTGGTCGTAATTAGTATGCAATTAGTTTAACTCAGAAGATGTTAGGGTGTAATTAACTTAGATACGAAGATATTAGGATGTCATTAGTTTAACCACGAAGATTCTAGAGTGTAATTACTTTAGTGAGATGCTAAGGTGTAATTAGCTGCACCAGGAAGATACTAGGGCGCAATCGGTACGTAATTAGTTTGAGATCATGGTAGGATGCAATTGACTTAGTTACGAAGATATTAGTTTCTATTAGTTTAACTCTGAAGATTCTAGGGGTAATTACTTTAACTAGTAAAATGCCACAGTGTTATTAGTTTTACTAGGAAAATGCTAAGACGTAATTCACTCAACTAGGAAGATGCTAAGGTGTATTTAGTTTAACATGAAGGGTGTAACTAGTTTAATTAGTATGCTGTTAGGGTGTAATTTGCTTAACTAGGAAGTTGCTAGGGTGTAACAAAATCAACTAGGAAGCTCCTAGGGCGTAATTAGCCCAACGGGGAAGTTGAAGACCGCCCGTCCGTAGTGTAACTAGCCTAACGGGGAAGTTGAAGACAAACTATCCGTGGTGGACTAGCCTAACGGGGAAGTTGAAGACAAACTGTCCGTGGTGGACTAGCCTAACGGGGAAGTTGAAGACAAACTGTCCGTAGTGTAACTAGCCTAACGGGGAAGTTGAAGACAAACTGTCCGTAGTGGACTTGAGAACGCACGAATCAAGAGTGTCCGTGGCGCTGTTCATGTGAGCACACCCTGATTAATAACCCCTTCCGAGCCAGGAACGCTGCCGACAGTAGCCGGGTGTTGTACGTGACGAATTAAGTACCAAGGTTCCCTGTGTAATTAAGCACCTGTGTACCCGTGTAATTAAATACTCCTCCGCTTCTGTAATTACACGGGAGCGGGGGGGGGGCGCCTCTCCAGTAACTCACGCCGGCCGCTAACCCCACCCAACCCCACAGGAGGAAAGAGTACAGGACTTACGAGTTACAGAGAGAGAGAAAGAGAGAGAGAGAGAGAGAGAGAGAGAGAGAGAGAGTATGTCTGTTAGTGGGAACGTAAAGTTGAGGGCAGAGACATATGGCTCTGGTCATTACAGCGTGCGAGCTTGTAAACAGACAGCCAATTAGGTCTGGTCATTCTCCCTGGGCTTAATTACCAGAACCTCGTCTTTTATTTCCGACGCTTCCAGCACTCATGACCCTCCTCCTCCTCCTCCTCCTCCTCCTCGGCTGCAGGCTCGTGGTATGGCTCTGGATGAGCTAACTGGACTTACCCTAAAATGTAAAACCCAGACAGAGTAAATCTGGAACCCCAGCGAGGATAGACCTGACTTTCTATTTCAGTTACTCCTTAAGCACGACAGTACGACCCTTGAGCACGACAGTACGACCCTTGAGCACGACAGTACGACCCTTGAGGACAACGGCACGACCCTTAAGCACGACAGTACGACCTTTGAGCACGACGGTACGACCCTGGGGTCGTACCGTCCTGTTCAAAGGTCATACAGTCATACTGAAGGGTCGTACCGTCTGTCCTTAAGGGTTATACAGTCGTGCTCAATGGTCCTACCGGTCGTGCTCAAGGGTCCTACCATCGTGTTGAATGGTCACATCTCCGTGCTCAAGGGTCGTGCTGTCGTGCTCAAGGGCAATACCGTCGTGCTGGAACAGCAATGGATATTACCTCACTTTATTCAAAGAACGTCTGAAGAGAATTTTGATCGTTTTGCTGACGTTTTTATCGTATTTCCGATTCATACATTCTAAATGGTACTGGGGGAGTTAGGGTAGTATTATGATACGGGGTTTCTCCTTTGTCAGAACCCGTAGGCTAAACGAAGAATTCATTAAGAACACATACATATCTAATGCCAGTTTTACACATTTTAGGGAAAGGTAATACCCTGAGGGCACAGTATACCCAACGAGAATGTGGAACTGGTATTCATTAAATATCTCGGGAAACAAGCCAGAGGAAATCACGTAAATATCAAGATAAGAAAAATATAAAAACATTCAGAATACCGCCACGTAGGTCAGGGTTTCCAGCACTAAAAAACCGAGCAAAGAAACATTCGCTTGAGAAGCTACAGTTCTGTATGGCTATTCATGGCACGGATTATGGATGGATCTACAAATTAATGATAGAAATTTATCTTTTCCTATGATATCAGACTTCTGGCAAACCCTGTACACTATGTGAGGACAGACAGTTGTTCTTCGAGGTGAGGACAGCTTCCCAACCCCCGCACCCACACACGCACACACCTACACCAGTGTTGACTCCCTCCCGTACAGGACTAATAAGTAAATACAAACAATGAAGAATGCTCAAGAAACGAGACCCCCCCCTACAAGTGAATTCCTTCCCAGTGCATTTCAAAAAGGTTACTTCGCAGTTACACTGATAGACAACCCCCACACCAACATAACTCTCCATATAACAATAACTACCCACACACGTGTATAACTCCCGACACATGAATAACTCTCCACACACGAATTACTCCCCACACACGAATGACTCCCAAACATGTATAACTCACCACAAATGTTTAAATTCTCTCGCAAGTTTGATTCCTCACACTAGTTTAACTTCCCACCATAATATAAACTCCCCAAACTTCACTCCTCGTACGTGTTTAACTTTCTCATCAAATATGGAGAAAAGGTTGAAAAAGAAGGAGTAATGGTTCATAGTAAGATGACAAAAGCAAAATATGATCATTTGGATGTACTGTGTACATATTAGCCAGCCAGCATTTGAATGGTATAAGAGATCATGGAATGACTATTACATAAGAGATAAGGATAAGAAAAATCTCTGGAAAGCATGTTGTGGATAACGCAGTTGATTCAACACTTTTCCATATGTTCATGAAGCAAATTGGCGGTTAAGTTGCAGCTTATCACACAGATGTGCAGAGGGAAAAGTATTAGAAAGGTTGATGTAAGGATGTGGGAGGAAGCGAATGACAAATTCAAAAGTCTTAACACACACACACATATATATATATATATATATATATATATATATATATATATATATATATATATATATATATATATATATACACATATATATATATGTAATGTTAAAGAGACGGTCTTAATTAGGGCTTTAGTTGGCAGTGCTGTTTCAGCTTACATAGAAAATGGAAAGCACACACACACACACACACACACACACACGCATTAAAAAGTCTCCTCCGCCACAAACCACGTAACGACAGACCGAGACACAAAATCCTCATAAGACGTTGTGAAGCTGGAAAAACAAGTCAAACATTTTGCAGTTCAAGCGGCTTGTTTCATTAACCTTCGTTCACTTAGCCAGCACATCATCGATCACCGCTGTTTACCAGAATGATTCGTGATAGGTAATCAGCGATTGATACAACGACTCCTTAACCGACGTTGAGACATTGACCACAGAATAGATTATCAACTAATCTTTCCTGCTTAGATATATAGCAAACACACACACACACACACACACACACACACGTACGTACGTACGTACGTACAGAAATACTGGTTCAGCAACCTGGTAACGTGAAAGAAAGGAAGAAATGTTAAAAATCTGTAAAGAATTACTTTTATAGTATAACTGATTTGTGAAAGCTGGGATGCATAAAAAAAAAAAAATTCTAAAGATATGATTTGAAGGTTCGTCTGTATTAGAAGTGATTGAGAATAATAGGCTATGGCGGTATGGCCGTGCACAAAGAATGGAAGGTCCGAGGTATGTCAAGAATTTAGAATGATTCCCTAAAGGAAGGAGTCTCACAAGACGTCCAAGAATGAATTGGATTGAGAGCACCAAGAACTTGCCCCTTCATAGCCTGAAGCCAATGGTTACTCATCCTTCTTTCCAGGACGCTTGCATTTATCTCCTCCACCATCCTGTCCATGAACAAATCACACAGCCATGGGGACATCGCGCACCTCTGCTACAGGCAAACCTTCGCTTGGAACGACCCACTCTCCTCACTTTCCAGTCATATACATTCCTTACACCCTTGATAAAAACTTTACACTGCTTGCGAAAAGCTTTCTCCTCGTACCATACATTCTTAAGACCCTCCACAAGGCATTTCTCTCAACCCTGTTATGTGCTTTCTCTAGATCAGTAAATGCCACAAGCAAATACTTCTGTTTCTCTGATCATACCTTGCACATCCACCACCCCCTCTGAAGCCACACTGTTCCTCCCTAATCTAACGTTCTGCACAGGTCTTCACCCTGTGAATCATTCTTCACTGTGGTGTACCGATTAGCGTTGCTGACCGTGAAGCATACATGGGCCACCTGCGGTAGATTCAGTACTGGTTTGAATCCTGGTCGCGACAACCGGTCCACAGGGTAACCCAGCTGATCATCCTCCCCGATGGATTTGGTTAATGAAATGGTTACTCGACTGTCGGAATGCATGTACAGTGACACTGTATAACAGCGAAAGGGATATACACGGATGTTCAAATTAGACGTATGATATTGTTCAGTGAATCTGCTAATTTGTATAGGAGCGTAGTGACCGAGAGAGTGAAGGCATGTACAGAGCATCAGACTGGGGAGGATCAATGTGGCTTCAGAAGTGCTAGAGGATGTGAGGATCAGGTGCTTGTTTTAAAGAATGTGTGAGTAATACTTAAAGAAAAGGATTTCTATGTGGCATCTATGAATCTGGAGAAATTGTACGACAGGGTTAATGTTGACGACATGTTGACCAGTAATGTGTAAGGGCCATTATCTCGGAGGACAAAAATGGTTATGTTTGACGGTATAGTAGTGTCAGCAAAGTCATAGGATTGCTAGGCATGGGCTATAAACGAGAATGTGCGGAAGTGGTAGAGGTGTTGTATATGAAAGGTTTGAAGTCATGGGGTGGTAGGTGGTTGGATCGAGTAAGTAATTAAAGGGTTTGAAAGAAGTGTTCGTAATAAAAAATGTGCTTGACAGAGCTGAAGAGGATATAATGAAATTTTTTTGAAATACGAAGAGAGAGAGGGAGAGAGGTGAGCTTATCAAAGAGGATATATTTGTCGGAAATAGAGGGAGAAAGAAGAAGGGTGAGACCAAATCGGATATAGAACTGTCGACTGTAAGAAGTTTTGGTGATCGGAGCCTAAGCATACAGCAGGGTGAAAGGGGTGCACGGGAGAGAGTGAATTTGAACAATGTGATATACAGGGGTCGACATGCCGTCAATATATCGAATCTGGGCATGTGAAGCGGCAGGTAAACAATGGAGAGGTCTGCGGGGCCTGATTATGGATAAGGAGCTGAAGTTTCGGCCCATTTATCATGATTAGAAAATGGATATTAGCGAATGCGATCTTTCTTCGTCTGTTCCTGGCTCCACCCTGCTAACACGGAAAATGGCGATCATTATATATATATATATATATATATATATATATATATATATATATATATATATATATATATATATTAAGATGACCTCGTTAAGGTCATTCATTTGCCCTTGCCGTCTCGGCTAACACACACACACACACACACACACCCACCCACCCTAAACAAGCAACATGTAAGAGCACACAACACACACTCACGTTTCATCCTTCAATACGCTCTTTACCGTGGTAATCCGTGCCTCCCACACAGCTTGTTGTGCTTATCGTCAATAAAAACGAGGAATCATATCCTGTACTTAGGTCCCAGTAATTTCATGGATCTGGGTTTGCACGTTAGCGCAATAAAAGCAACGTGTAATTACCCATACAGCTAATTACAGCCGCTGTAACCCAGGCACGTCAGTAAAGCAGCTTGAAAGAATGTGAATGACAAAGGTGAGGTTTGATAACTGCCCATAGGTAGCTTGCCTTCAGATCTGGTAAACAAAGACTTATAGACTTCTATGTTCCTTTCTTGCATTTGGTAAAGGCAAATCATTCCGAAGCAAACAAGATTGAAAGCATTGGAAATAATAAGTGTAGATTTGTAGAGTTATTTTGGAAGGGATGAAACGGTACGAGTTTGAAGCGTGTGGTGAAAGTAAGCAAGCTTGGAAAAGGGGTTTACTTCCAGTAATATTAGAGGAGATTAAATGTCAAATGGCAGCAGGTGAGAGGAAACGAAGCTTAGGGAGTGGCTGAGGAACGGGAGGTATTCAGGAAAACATTGCTACTATGTCTGAGGGAAGTGTGTGGCATGCGGAAGGTGGGTGGTGGGCGGATGATAATGGTGTACTAAGTGGTGCGAGAGGAAGTAAAGTTGTTAATGAAAGAAGAGAGGTTTATGGATGTTACTTTTTTTTTCTATGTTGGAAGCTCCAGTCATGGACACAAGTCCACATCAAGGCCGGGCCGTAATTGAAATATGGAGAGAATTATAAAACGGAAAAATATAAGACAAGGGAAAGTGTTTACGAATTCTGGAGGAAGTGAAAAACCTGTCTTTTGATGTGCCAGGTCATATTTGTTGAGAAAGACACGAGAAAGTACAGAGTTTAGAGCTCCGACGTGTTGGAAAAGAATTAGGTATCAAAACGGCCCACCCTGGAGTTGCAAATGGAGTAGTGTGAACATGTAGTGATGAGGTGAGGAGGACACGGCGAGAGTATTTTGAAAGACGTGTTTGTTGACCAGGCTGGCAAATGTAAGGCGTCTGGGTCAGGGAGGTATACGAACTGCAAATCATGGTGAGAGGTTTGGAGAAAAGAGAAGAAGTAGAGGAAGCCTTGCGTAAGCTGAAAGGTGGAAAGGCCGACGAGTGGATGGTGTTGTAGTTGAAGGAAAAGACTACTGTTGCTTGTTAAGCTAAGATTTTCAGCATGTATGGATCATGGTGAGATGCGACAGATTAGAAATGCAAGTATGGCGCCATTGTATAAAGGCAACGCGGACAAAGGCGAGTGTGCAAACTACAGAGGTGCAAGTCTGTTGGGGGTTGTATATGACAAGTTGTTTGGGACAACAGTGATGAGAAGGTGAAGGCAAGTACAGATCATCAAACTGGAGAGGAACTACTAATCCCCAAGTAGGAATGGAAAAGCTTACCCCTCTGTCTCAGTTCAGCAAACTCTACTCACAGTTGAAGGTACAACTAGGCGGCACGGGTTTTCAGTAAATGAATATAGTGAACAGCTTGTGGAGTTTTGTGCTGAAAAAGAACTGGTGACTGGGAAAAAACTGGTTTAGAATGAGACATGCGCTAGATTAAGTATACGAGTACGAAAGATCGTTAGCAGGGATTACTGCATCACATAATCATTAATTGGTGTGCAAAAGTGTGTTTTTGATGTGAATGTACTGAAAGAGGTAGCGGTGGGAAGTCTGATCACTATCTTCTGGAGGCAGGGGTGAATTGTGGAGGTTTTCGGAAAAGAGGAATCATTACCGGTGAGAAGAGAGAGCCGAGAGTAAGATATTGAGTGTAGAATGGCGAAAGGTGACAGTAAATGAAGTTAGGAGAGGAGGTGAGGAATAAGAGGCATTTAGGAAAGCAGTGATGGCATGTGTGGGAGATACATGTGGCATGCGAAAGATAGATGTGTAGATTAGAAAGGTTAGAGAGTGTTGGGAAGAAGCAAAGTTTTTCTAGTGGAGGAGGAGATAGAAAAGTTAGGGAGTTAATTATAGGGAAGGAGTGCATATACTTGGGAGCTGTATAAGTTAAAGCGGTGGGAGGTCAAGAGGAAGGTGCTGGGGTTGAAAAAATGGAGCGAACGAGAGTTTAGTTTAGTGTGTATCAGTAAACTTTGAGGCAAGATGTTTTCGGAGGTGGTTAATGATGTGCGAAAAACAAGAGAACATATGAAGATATCGGTGAAGGGGCAAAGGAGGAAGTGGAAACATTAGTGATATGATTATATTGAAGGACTGTTGAATGTGTGTGATAATAGGATGGCAGATGTAGGGTGTTTGGATCGGGGTGGGGGTATGCCAGGTGAGAGCCATGGGAGTGGTTTGGTGAAGAGAAAATAGCTGATTATCATCCTGTAGCCCAAGACTGTAATACCTGTGGTAGAAACTTAATATGGACTACTTTGACCTTGCTCCCAGTGATAGTCACGCCATCGCCGACAAGGTTTAACCTCGTGCAGGCGGAGTCCGGTAACACCTGCATATCTATGTATATAGATACATAGAGCTACAACCCCGTAAAGGTTACACACACCAACCTCATAAGTCCATCAACCTTTCATGCCTTCCTAAACAACCAGAATGTCTCCAAATCCACAACTTCAGGATAAATATTTACAATCCCAAATTCCACAAAACCACAATCCCCCTCTTTTCCCCCAACTTAACTAAAGGTTCTTTAATCAATAACCTCGTCAGTCTCCTCTCAGGAACCACAAAAACCCACAATTCGCCTTCTATTCTCCTCAATACAGAAACCCACAATTCTTTTCCTCACAGAAGCACAATCCCGCAGTCTCTCTCTCTCTCTCTCTCTCTCTCTCTCTCTCTCTCTCTCTCTCTCTCTCTCTCTCCAGTCTGTACCACCATCCGTCTTCGTCCTGTGCTCCACCCCCCAGCGGGCAGGCAGCAATAACTCTGTCATTCTCTTGGCCTAAACATTTCACCCATGAGCCTGTCCATCAGAGGCCAAGCCCCCAGAAAAAGGCGGGGACGCGCGGCCGTTCTCCAGCCCTTAAATCCTTAATAGCTACCTGCAGGAACCATTACACGAGGCATTAGCATTTACAAGGGTGTCATTGATGGAATCTGTCATCAGGTAATGGTGGTCTATTACGGCTCCGCCGCGAGTGTTGGCCATCTTTTGGGCGAGGTTAATTGGGTAGTATAATGGTAGGGAGGGAATTAGTATTAAAAGGGATGGAAAGGAATATGTTGTTAATTGTTGCTGCTAGCAGTGTGTGTGTTAGGGCAGGAGTTTTACACTCACGTTACTTCGTCTCAACCTTGAAGACACGTACCATGTTTTTACGCCTATGTTTATATGCACACAAACACACACGCACACACGTACCCCAGTCTAAGACAAGTACCCATTTATCGACCTGCCACGAGAGGAGAATCAACACCTGGGTAGAATGTGGGCCGACTGCCACGCCCAGGATTTGAACCTACGAGGGCGCGACCCTGAGTAGACCCTCGTTGACTCATGGTTAGTGTGTGTGTGTGTGTGTGTGTGTGTGTGTGTAGATGTCTAGGAGAAAAAGCTACCTGAAAATAAAGCTGCATGAAAATAAAGCAAGTTCAAGAGATGGAACTCCACGAGAAGTCCCTCCTATTGTAAAAACGGGTTATCATAAGCAAGTGATTAATCACGCACACACACACACACACAAACACACACACAAAGCATAGGGGAACCACACACACCTACACACAAAAAAAAATCACGTTAAGATTATCCTGTAATCACACACGAACTAAAAGACTGACAAAAATACACATACAACCTCACAGTTTTATGGCCGTTTACTTCATGTACTGCCCAACATCTGAGGAATGAATGTCGAAATTCATATGCCAGTTATCTCTTCAGATATACCTCACATTATACACCGGATTATTTGGTATCTTTAGAATGAAGTATTAAGCGTGGAGGACAGAAAGACTGGTAACTACAGCACTACGAAAAGAGATGATTATAGGACCGGATCCTCACCCACAACACAAACTAAACAGCCGTCCGTAACAAACAAATTCACGAAATACTCAGAGCAAAGAGATGTTATTGTCATACCAAACTACGGTATTTATAACAGTCTGCCATCAGTCCGTGGTATGGATGACTGAGGGAGCTGACCGGGTTGAAGAAGAAGACCTCCTATACTTTAGCCATCTCCTCAGCCAAGGAGCACCTTAACTCAGTAAAAGATCACACCGCCAGCATCTGCCAGAGACTCCAACCTTGACGCTGCCCGCCGTCCCCAACACTTCGGGATTTCGAAAGTCGTCAGACAGTTACAAGGTTTCATGGTAGAGAGGCTCTACTACACTCATTAACTTCCTTTTAAACCTGTGTCATGATTTTTACCCTTAGCTAGTCAAAACCTTCTCCTCCGTGATCAATGCTCTCCTCCAATAATCCAATTATCCCACGGGTTGGATGACTTCTTATGCTTCCCCAAGCATCGAAGGTCCACAAACCACTAACCTCTCGGTGATCTACGACCCATTGCCATCACAGACTCGCCGGCTCACAGTAATTTGGTCAAGAACTTCTCTGCTACCCACTACTTCGTCAGCTTTTTACATTCTATATACCACACACTAGATGTACGTACAAGAGACTTCTGAGGCTGTCATCTTCGTGGAACTCACCAAAGCTCTCGATCCAGTCAGTCGTCAGATAACCATCGGTAAAGTCATCACCAGACGGTTACGGAAAAGTCTTATTCCATGGTATGAAGACCTTGATGAGCATCCCAGGCGTATATACTTCCGAGGGGAACAATTTCCATCTTCCACACCCTCACCTGTGGCGTCCTGCAGTGCTCTAGGAGCCTTGTACTCCCTCATCCATGTAAAGGATGCCCTTATGGATGCACCTGCTCGACAGAACTAGTGCTGAAAGTTATAACACTGACGTCTTTGTTCACTACACCTCATCTCCAAAATACCACAACTTCCACATGCCTCCTATTCACAAGGATGTGACAAAACCACTTGATATATGCAGCTGCGAATATTTGACCTAAGTTTACAGCTTTCAGCTTAATGACAAATTTATAGTTGAGAGCCATTAAATCTGATGTTTATACAAACATATATATATATATATATGTGTGTGTGTGTGTGTGTGTGTGTGTGTGTGTGTGTGTGTGTGTAAAATTGGACCATCAGCTTCATAAGTACGACATGGCAACATCATTCTTAATTTGGTATCAGATCATAAAACAGTATCACAACCCAAGGATCGTACCATATCAATCAGTGGTCACGTCGTACTCTGTGGTCGAAGAGCCAATCCCCCCTGGTCGTACCGTCGTACTCGCTGATCGTAACGTCGTGCCTACTGGTCGTGCCGTCGTACTCGCTGATCGTAACGTCGTGCCTAATGGTCGTACCGTCGTACTCTCTGGTCGTAACGTCGTGCTAAAGAGCCTGGCGTTACTGTAATCGAAGTTGGTCCTTAAGATCTCGCCCAGGGAGACGGCGCGTGGGTCTCCATGACCAAATATGCCACACTGGTAATCAAGGGAGTGACTGTCTCGCCGACCTGGAGCAAGTCATCTAACTGCATCTCACCAGGATGTTAGTAGACTGACTGACTCACTGAGACTCACTAGGATGATACCAGACTGACTGACTGACGCCCTGCAGCTCATTGGGATGATACTACTGACTGACTCACTGCGACTCACCGGGATGAGACCAGTGACTGACTCAATGTAGCTCTCCAGGATGATACCCACTGACAAGTCACTGCAACTCGCCGCGATGAAACCACTCACTGATTCACTGCATCTCACCGCGATGACACTATCGACTGAATAACTTCATTTCACTGGGATGATGCCACTCAATGACTCACTTCAACTCACCAGAGTGACACCACTCACTCACTCACTCAGTGGGATGACGCTACCCACCGACTCGCTCCAACTCACCGGAATAATGCGACTCACTGACTCGCAAACTCAGTAGGATGATACCACTGACTGGCTCATTGTGACTCACTAGGATAATGACATTCCCCCGACTCAAAGAAATTCTCCTTAATGACTCGACATACTAACAAGTCAGCCAATCTCACTGGGGTAATACCACTTACTGACTCACTGCACCTCACACAGATGCCAACTTCAACACAGATGAAATCATAAGAGCAACATATCCCTGGGTCTGAACGAGACTGATTGTGGTAGAGAAAAAAAATCGTGTGGGAGGAGTGAAAAGACATTAAAGAAAAATATTAAGAAAAAAGACCGTAAACTTTTTCACGTTGAGAAGGCTTAAACAATAACATTCGCGGAATTAAAGCGAAAAATGGTTCAAGTCTCTCCATAAACATATCTATGACACTGCTTTTCATTAATTGGTAACTACCAATTCCTTCCCACGTCTTCCCTGCGTGCCGTAGAAGGCGACTAAAGGAGGTGGTGTGTCTCGCCCTCACATTCATGAGATCAAGAACCTATGACCTGAAATGTGGCACCTACAATATTTCAGGAACCTTGCCAACTCCAGTCTCTAACATTTGCAGATGGTACTCAGTCCCAAAGGAGAGATGACAAAGGTATTTGAATGTAAATGTGATATCGCCCTTGAAACTGTATGGGGAGACGGTCGCTTTTTTTGCGGGCACTATATAGCAGAGATCTTAACATTAGTTTGTTTATTGACACCTTTATCAAAGAAAGTTTCCGTATCACTCGTCCCATCAGAGCATAAAAATGACAACGAAAAACCGAACTTGTAACATAAAAGACGAAACCTCCAACAATACACATTGTCGACCAAAGTTTGACATATATCCCGCATCACTCAAAACCTTCGTGCTCAAGTATATGAGCAAAACACTAGCGTAGATCAGCACAGATATCGTTTGAAAGCCAGATGACTACGAGAACTTCCACAGCATAATCCCAATAGTGTAGTGTATGGTGACACTCACCTGTGTAGATTCCCTGCATCGTTCGTGGGGTTGGGTCCAACACCGTAGTCCCTCAAGGTTGTTCGTGGTGCTACAACGCTTTTTCACAGTTTCCAATGCCGTCGATCTCTACAACGTTCGCGGAGCGCTGTCAAGTTCCGATTTCCAGCACGTAGGTAACCTTCTCCAATATGAGCGAGAGTCACTGTTCACAAGTTCACGTCACAGGAGCAAATGGCAGGAGAGGTGGCGCCGTGGACGAGGAAGGTGATGGTACATGTACATTCACAGACCACCAAAGAGAAAAAGGTCGTTTTGTAGTTACACTCATTTATTCGAAGATATCAACCACTGTATCTCGAGACACTTGCTGCAAAGCGTCGCTTTACCTTGCCAAAATGTGATGCATTACAATTCATAAAGTGAATTTGGTTATAACAACTACGAATTTCGTAGGATCCTTTGAAGTTTATTATTCTTGGTTTCGAAGTCGACTATATGTCAAGGCAGTTTGCTTATATAATTGCAAAACAAGTGGCTGCGATTACCAAATAATTTGATTCGAATATACGTTCAAAATACATTAATCAGTGGCTATTTGTCTGTATTTTAATCTTATCATCGTAAATAATGCAATGGATAAGGGGATTCTTGTGGTGTATTAATATTATGACACTTACATCCTTTGTAAGCCCTAAAAGGGATGACAAAGATGAGGGTGGGAGTGGTACATTACACTGTGCTATTGATGTAATTATTGTCAAATGAGATGTTTTCAATTTCACTTTCTATTTCAAGAGTGTTCATTTGTTGTTTCAGAGGGTTCGACTATTTTTTTCCACGGGTGTTCGTGGACTTATGAAATCATTTGCACCACTTGTTTCCAAACATTTTAGAATAGTTATTCCTTCTTCATATAGCTTCCTTCATAATGACCCCTTACCTTATTTCATTCCAAAAATAATGTTGGCTGGGGAGGACGAATAGCTGGATTGACTGTGGATTGATTGCCGCAACCATGGTTCGAATCTCTGCGCTCGACCTTAGGCAGCCCTCGAAAGCGTCCCGGTCGGCGATGCAAACGGCCACAACACGGAAGTCCATCGGTCCATCAAAGTATATATTCATAAATGTAAAAAATACAAAGGTAACTCAACCATTTCATTAAATATCTTCATTAAACTATAAAGAAAATAGAATCAAGATATGAAAGTTCTGAGAGTTTATTAGAGATATCTTTCAAACGCGTTGGAAAGTATTATCATTTTTTTGGAGTGGGTGATGATGCTGCATATCATCAACCAGGTTCTTGATTCTTGGTCTGGTCGTACTCAGGGAGTATCGTAAGTCGTGCTCCAACTCTTGCCTACTCTGATATTTTGTTCTGATGTGGAGAAGGTGAGAGAAAGCAGCCAACACAGGAATAGGCTGATACAAAATGGTAAGAGGCGGGGGAACACTGACTGGGTCACATAAGTCTAGGTAGCAAGCTGGCTGTGCCATTGATGATCAAAACATTGTGAGGGATTCAGCTTCAAACTTCATCTTGGCGCCTGAATCACCTTGAAGATTCAGAAGAAGCTCCATTTGAGAGGCATCACATTGTCAACAAATATATATGTTGCTGGTCTCTTTATGACAAAAAGGTCCCCAGGAGGCCATGGACCCTAATTTTGGAATCACTGACTTAGACAATTGGTATTATGTAAGATTTTCTTTGAACATTCTAATTCTTTCTTCAGTGTTTTGTTTACATGCTTTAGGTTTAGATACTTTATCCGTGATAAATATATCTATAGTTGATGATAACAAGACTAGCACATGTCCATATTTGCTCTTTTCAAAACTACAAGCAAAAGTAAAATTACAAAAAGAAAATCATCTGCTTCGGTTAGTGTTAGTAGCTCATGAGACACACTCCTCTGTGTTCTGCAATCACTATCATCTAATAAATCTGTGATGACTATTCTTCAAATCTATCTCAGCTTTTTGACTGTTCGAATCGCTGCTAAAATGTTTTGGCAGACGACTGATCGAAGCTGTAACAAAACCTGTGGATCGAGAGACACATAAGGTTCGTTAGAGCTTCGACCACGTCCGTTCTGAGGCTTCGGTACTTTTGGGGTATGCCTGGATCTTTAGTGCCAACACTCTACGTGTCAGTTAACACCGAGTCGTACTTAGAGCCGATACGACTGAGCTCGTACGACTAAGCAATGCAGTCGTCGCATGACCGTCGGTGTTCATAGACGATACGATGAGCACGGTCATGCGACGGTCGACGCCCTCCATCTCCAGGGATACCAACATGTCGTATGCTCACACTTGAGGGCAGGTTGGTATGTCGCGAATCAGCTGTTCGGCATAAATAACCATGGAAGGCAGGAAGCCATGAACGTTCTGTTCCCCCCATGAATGGCGACAAAATTTTTTTGGCGGCTAAATTCTTAAAAAATCACTGAGATGAGGCAGTGCAAAAACAAGAACCCTAAAACTACAGCGTAGAAAAATAAGATATGAAAAGTTTATCTTCCTTTTGATCCTGTGTTCCCTTGACTGTCTCCTACCATTGTAACCAGTTAATTCCATAGTTTTATTATTTTCCATCTTTTTTCTTAATCTATTTCACGCCTTTTATCCGTTCTCTTTATCTAGCATTCCATTTTCTTCTAAGGACAAGTTTGACGCGATGAACCCTGGAAAGGAGACGTCTCAAATTAGTTAGAAATATCTGAAGGAGAAACATACGAAGAAGATGAGGGATTTTGACCAACAGCCATGACAACAAACAGGCGATCAGTGACAGCCTATTACATTTACTTGATGCCGGCAGAGAAACGTGACAACATGGCAGAGGCCATAAGCTCTTAAGTGCGTCAGGGTGGGAGAAGATGGGGGATGAGTAACATTATTTTGAAAGACACTTAAAAGCATACATGAGATTACAACTATCTAGATTAACTCAACCAAAAGTGTCAGGTCGTGCATTCCTTCACTGGCGGCCTCTGGAAACTTGGTGTGCCACGGTGCCAGTCCCGCTACCCTGGCAACAACTAGTGACACCCTTGCATAAGCTTGGCTGAGAAATATCAGAGGAAGCAGCAGGTGCTCAGCTGAAAGCTACCGTTCGCCATCTATCGCAAAGTCATGATGAGCAGCAGATGAGGTGGGATTCGGGCACCTATTGGGCAGAAAGATACATAGGTTATACATATTTTGTTATTGTCTAAGCTATCACCTGCAAAATGCTAGACAGCATAAGCACTAGAAACCAAGGGAGTCAGAACGTTCTTTACCAGCAAGTCCACTTCAGGCACTTTGAAACCAAAGTTCCCACTGAGGAGGTGTATTCTGAGGGAAGGGGCGCTTGACGCCTCTGTCGACAAACCGTTCATATTGTTAGATGAGGCGACAGGCAGGAGCGTTTTCCCTCCTGGCTATCAGAACACCACAGTGTACTTGTGAGGTTCCACGGACGATGTAAGAGCACAGGGAGGACACCAGCCACACTTCAAGAGCCATGGAATTCAGTTGCACAGCTGTGCGCAGGTATTCTAGTTGTTACCTCGGCGATCGTCTGTCATTCAGGTGTTCGCCGCTGTCAACACTGCCTGGAAGCAGACAGTTTGAACATCCATGATAGTTAACTGTGTGTGTGTAACGAACTATTGTTTCTGTTTACATCAAATGAATACTTTTCAAAAGTTTGTAGTGGGTTGTTCTTATTTCCCAAAATGTGTATGCATCTTTTTGAGACACCTTATGTGTATATATATATATATATATATATATATATATATATATATAGAGAGAGAGAGAGAGAGAGAGAGAGAGAGAGAGAGAGAGAGAGAGAGAGAGACCATGTCAGTCGATAGGAGGTTAAGCCTAAATCATTGACCTACCGACTTATCATCCATAAATGAGTACTTCCCATAAGTCATACATTCTTATTGTCTTTGATTTAGATTTCTTATGAAGCTGTTGCGTAGCAGACCCAGCCAGGTTTATGTTAAGAGATTAACATTTATAAAGAATGTACTAATGGCCATGTGCATCTTAGATACCCTAATAATTGTTACCAAATAAATGAAAAACTTGAGAGTCGAGTCAAATCATTTTTTCTAATCGGATAATGAGGAAACTTTGTCAGACATGTTCCCGATGAAAGGGCAGGAGAGACAAGGGTAGCCTATGTGGCCCCCAGGCACTGTCGCTGTCACCTACACTGGACATATGACGAGCACTTTCCTCCGTCAGGCGAAGACAGGAGCAAAGGTACTGTAACGCGAAACAATACTCCAGAAGGAGAGAGGCTTGTTCACCTACTACAGATCACTGTAAGAGGAGATGCCTGCTGACGTAAACTAGCTGACGTATCTGCTGACGTAAACCAGATGCCGTATCTGCTGACGTAGACAACAGGTTTTGATTACGGTCAACACTTTTTGTGTGTGCGTGTAAAGACTAGGGTCGTCCATTGAGGTAGTACGTGAGTGAAGGGACGAAGCCTTTAAGTCTAGGTCCTCCTATATTTACCTTTCCCTTCCAGTACACATGCCAATATTTTTGCTATGTTCTTTCTTCTTCCCAACATTTAATGTTTTGAATAGTTCATTCATTATGAGGCCGATTGGATTGAAATTTGGCATCTAGCTTGATTCAAGATACCCAGACACATTTCATTTCATCTCTTCAGGGCTTTTGGTTCTCATGAGGTCAGAGGTCAAACCCCAAAACATATATATTAGGCTACAGTCCCTTACGGTCTCATTCAAGACGAATCACTGATGACATACTTATCCCTAAGTCCCATACAATATACATGACAAAGCTGTAATTTGAGCCTTTTCTTCAATCCTAACTAACTACAACCAAAGTTTTATTGAAAAAAAATATAGAACAATAAGCATTGGGGCTTTGAAAATAGGGAGGATACGTGTTAAAGAGACAGTCTTCACACATAGCAAAGGATGAGGATTACTGTATGATCAAAGTCTGCTACTCAGTAATAAAGATCATATTGACTTGGATGAGATTGATCTTGTGATAGTCTCCACAAGCTCGTAGCGGTTCGATGCCGTTTCGAACCCATCTTGCAACTCGTATGAACCACCAGTGTCGGGACTGTACCATATGAGTGAGTGTTGTACGGAGTAATGACGCCGCCGGGTAGGAGGCGTTTGGCAAGTTTAAAAGTCCCAGGCTGATGCAGGTTCACTGATGAAGGTCAAAATGGGAGGGAGGGTGAGGGACATGTGAAGCTCATCATCTAGACGGCCTTTTGATCACATGCAACAAATTAGGTTTCTGTGTAAACTGTCTCTATGACACTGCAAAGTCCATAAGCAGCAATAGACGTCTGAACTCCCGTGTGCATTGGACGTATTGACGGAGGTTCATGACAACTCGAATGACGCTTCCTAGGCTTTGTGCCGCGTCTGGGGCAAGTGGTGGGTAGAAATCCGGGAAGCCTGTGGTTTGAGAAACACCTCTACTAATGGACAACTTGCGAGACGAACTGCAGCTATCAAGTAGCGAATCTGAAGCAGATGATTTGCGGTCAGCTGCAATGGATGATTTGGACAATTTTCAGGAAGCAATCAGCAAGAAGGAGAAGAGGAGACGAGAGGCGGCGAAGCAATGTGAGGAAAGTGATGGTGATGACGATAGGAATGATAAGAAGATGAGAAATGCTTACCTAGAAGAAGGACGGGAGAAGTTTAACAGGGAACCAAACACTGCAGAATGATCGAACGAACTCTCGAGACAGTGTCGACGCGACGAGGAACCCTGGTGGTGAAAACAGCCCAGGTATAAAGAGGTTGTACTTCCCAAGTGATGTGCGTATGTCATTCCATTACCAGTTGCTGTAGGTTGCTACACTGAGGAGGCAGCATATGGAGTTTGAGCAACTGCCTAAGGAATGTCTTAATACATCCCATCTGACTGTGGCTGGGGTTGAATATATGAGCAGTCAAGTTTTTGGCCAAGAAAGAGTTTCAGAATGTGATAATGACGATACCTGAGGACACAGAAAACACATCAAGGTGATCGTCTTCTTGCATCCGGTTATGCTGGACCCTAAGTTCCTTCTGGACGATAAACGACATGTCTGAGCTAAGAGACACGAGGTCTGGAATGAGGAGAATAAGAAACAAATGGTAGTGTTGATGAAGGGAGACTTTCCAGAGAAGATATTCATCTCTGGAATCGGGTACAGGAGACTGGCAAAGTTTACTGAGCAACCGTTCTTGTATTTTTAGTGCAGCAGGTAGGGGTCAGAAGATGGCCTGGAATCGTCAGAGCGAACATCGGTGCCGTTTCTTTGGGATAAAAAAAAATAACACAACTCGTTGTGGTGTGGAAGTCAAGTAAAGTCTGGACAACGTGTTGTGCCGTGTTGCTGCAACTGTGGCAGCACGTATAATGCGAGCTGCTCGCTTTGTGATAAGAGGCCACAGACGCGTGGCCTTCCCCCTCACTCAGCGCCGGGGCGCTGGAAAGGCACAGCAAATAGAAACGTGAGGATGAACGAGTAATTGCAGGGGAGACACCACCACTTCCTCCACCCAAGGACGTATAAAAAAATAAGCCGAAACAGAGCGACAGACAGGTCGAAGACAACAGGAGATGGAGTAAAAGCCACACTGACAGCTGTACCAGAACACATTGAGGTAACTGACAAGTCCGGTGATGTGAATGGGTTATTGGTTCAACTCCAGCAAGAAAATCACATACTTAGGGGAAAAGTAGAAGACAATCAGAAGGTAATTACTCGCTTTTGTGAATATGATCCGTGGATGTTGAGGAAAATAAAGGCAAGACGTTTAAAGATTATATTGTGATGGACTCGAGCAAACCACCCTCGTTTTGGAAGACCGGAAATTTGGACATGAGTGAGGAGGTAACCCGCAGGAGGGCTGACATCCCCAAGGTATTGCATAACAGGTTATAATATCGCTATTTCCCGCGTTAGTGAGGTAGGGTTAGAAACAGATAACTAAGCCTTAAAGTGAAAAATCCTTACATGACCCCCTTCTCTGTTCCTTCTTATGGAAAGTTAAAACTGGATGGGAGGATTTTTCAGACCCCTTTTAGTCACCTTCGACACGCAGGGAATACGTGGGAAGTATTCTTTCTCCCTTGGGCCCAGGGGTGACATACACACACACACACACACACACACACACACATATATATATGTATTGGAAAGGATCACAATTTTGCGCGTGATCAAGTATATTCTTTAGAGTTCACGGGAAAAGTGAAACTCGATAAGTTCCCAAGTGCACTTTCGTGTAATAATCACGAAAGTGCACTTGGGAACTTATTGTGTTTCATTTTCCCATTGGACTCTTAAGAATATATATATATATATATATATATATATATATATATATATATATATATATATATATATATATATATATATATATATATATATATATGTGATAATGGAGGCTGCAGTAACGAACAAAAGTCCAGATCAAGGCCATGTTTTGATTGAATTATAAAGAAATTATCGAAAGAGAAAAAGAAGAGACAGCTAGAAGTATTTAAGAATTTTGGAATAAGTGAAAAAGCGGTCTTTTATAAGATGCCAAGTCATAGTCACTGGGAAAGACTTGACAGAGAAGAGAGTTCCAAAGCTTTGAGGTGTAGGGAAAGAAGCAGTTATCAAAACGGCCCACCCTTGCGTTTTCAACGGCCTCATAGTAATCAAGTGACGCAGCAGCTTGCCGAGCATATATATATGTATATATATATTATATATATATATATATATATATATATATATATATATATATATATATATATATATATATATATATATATATATATATATATTTTCCCCCTGACATCTTCCTCAATTCCATCGTCTAGTGAATGATTACAAGGGAACACTCTACCCCAAACAAATGTGAGCTATAGCTAGTCAGCGTAGATCTGCATACACACAAAACCTAATACATCCCAGCTTCTCACACCTTCATCTCTGAGAGGTAATGGTGATCATAAATTTATATACACGAGCTCATACGTTACATATACACACTCATACGTATCATACATTTTGCACCAAGGGCACCCATGTGCGTTTACATGGGCAAAAGCAGTCAAACAAAATCATTAGTGCAAGCATATACATGCATACACATCTATGTATTTTCGCTGGCACGTGTGTATACGTGAGTGCACTCATGTATATGTATGCTAAACACACATGCACTCACATACACACACACACTCACGCGCACACACATACACACATCCGTACATACACATACACACACACATTCTATGCACACACACACACACACACGCATACACGTACTCAGACACGCACTAACATCTGTACGCAGCCCATCAACCACTTCGGCAAATAGTCTGGGAACCCATCGCATCAGTTCTTTGTCTATAGGCGACTAGCATATTATTAGCATATCATAATTATTTCCTACCTGCCTTCCATACACGTCGAGATCTTCCTGGCCAGAGCTCTTAGATAGGCGAGCGGAGTCATCGCACCGGTCGCAATTACAAGTCTTGGGACCCCTCGTCCGAGAGGGGATATTTCCGTGGGTGTCGTGATGTTTGGCTGAGTTTGGCTGGCCTCTCTTGGAGGTGGTTTGCAACTGAGGGCGAATATGATGAGTCTTCCATAAACGCAGTGACTGAGCCTTGATCATCTGCATCATGTATGCCGGTTCATTTCTGCCGTTTTCATCCCAAAGCTCGAGAATGCGGAGTAGTTAACCCTCTTACAAAAATTATGTTCATTTGATCGCTATCTACAAACCCTCTCCGGTCTGTGGATTGTGGGAGGGGCGACTCCGCCCTCTGTGTATTGTGTCACTGACGTCACCAGTCCGTGAGCCGTGATTGGCTGGGAGGCGGAGGGCGTACAACATGGCCGCGCCCTCACCTGGACCCATCTACCTGGCCAACGAAGCTTTTTCCAGTCAGTCAGTGCGCCGCTGTCAGCCCGTTTGGACAGGTGCGAAAGCCAGTGCCGTGCAGTGACTGCCGCTCGCTCGCGGTGATAGTAGCTTGAGGATATAACGCAGTAGTTCGGTGATCTCTCCGCTGTGCTTTTGTGTCTACGGTACGTGGGAAAGTTATTGTTGGAAAGACACTTTCGATAACCCTGCTACTCATGTGAAGTTAAAGGCATTTAAGAAGCTGTTCTCTACCAGTTCTCCATACAGCTGGCGACGACGTAGGGATGAATCTATATAAAAAAGAATTGGAATAAGAGCAGTGGAATAATCTCAAAGGCTTATGCAGTGATGTGTCGTTTGTATAAAGGTTAGAAAAAATATTTAGGGGTGAAGTCATGGACTATATATTATTGATTCTAACCGCAGATCAATGCTAGTGGCTCTCCTTTTTTTTTTTTTTCAACTCGAGTGGAAGTGCAACACCTCAGGTGGAATAGCAAGTCCTTGGACGCTCGCTTATACAGCCTGGAGAAGATATCGTGCATGTTTGTCTTGTCTGGTAGTGGGGTGAATGCATTCTTGGCTTCTGTTCTGTTTTTTTTTTTTTTTATTGACGTCCATCGTAAGGAATTTCTGCTCAGTGAAAAGAGGCGAGAGTTTCACCTGATCTTGCAATGTTATTTGTACCCATTTTCTCTTTTTTCTTCTTTTGTGAGAGTAGAGTTTCACTCTGTGTCCTTATTTAGAGGTCTTTCTCAAGAGCTGCGTGTCACAGAGGTGAGGCTCGGGATAGATACAATCAATTCATCCAGTGGATTTAAGGTGGATATAGACGATGTTGAATGCAATGGGAATGTGCAGTGGGTTTCTATAGATTTCATGACCTGAGAGAAGGTTTATTCAACAAGTTTTACGCTAATCAACACCGCTCACTGGGTGCATGAGAATGTATAAGATACCGACTGAGCGTATCCAGTACCACAACAACAGCTCATACTTCAGCATGAACCAATTATTATATAATCCACAAGGTTAGTTGCTCTATCGTCTCGGCTCTCTGAACCCTACTTCTCACTCTCTTTCCATAGTTTGCTGATAGTCTTGCGCCTCGTTTGCCAACGCAGAAAGAGACAGTCTTAGAGAATAGAACGAGTGTCCGTCCAGTTTTACGAGATAGCGCCTCATAATGAGATACAGATATTCCCAGGGGTATTCCACTATCACAAACAGCTTCGAAAAGACCCAATGATCTGTTGCTGTTTGAATTCCTTTGTATTTATTGTGGTCAGATTAATGTATGGGTGTCAGAACCAGAGGAGGTGACCTAGTCATCAGACTGCCGGAGTCGTGGCCGAGGAAATACTTCCATGGCACTGATTGTTCTTCTTTCGTTTCAGGTTGACCATGGGGATTCTAGAGGAATGTCCCACGCCCACGCCCGTGTCCGTGGCTCTGGACATGTGCCTCAAACGCCAAGGTGATGGTCCCACTCAGTCTGTCCCCTCCCATCACCAGAACCCACCACCCACGCGCCAACACCAAGACCCCGAAGAGGACCTCGAAGTCGATGTCGTAGACACCGACTCTGAGATCGAAGTGGGAAAAGGTGAGGAGGAGGTGGGTGAGGAAGAGGAGGATAGCGGAAATGGAGCAGGTGGTGGAGGCGAGGGCAGCAGTGAAGGTGGTGGGGACGCGGGAGGACCATCGAAGAGGAAGCAACGTCGCTACCGCACTACCTTCACGTCCTACCAGCTGGAGGAGTTGGAGAAGGTGTTCGCTCGCACCCACTACCCCGACGTCTTCACCAGGTGAGTCCTGTCCTTGCACTGGACGTGCTAAATTGTCCTCACACTTAGATAGAGCCGGAACCATCCTGAGTTATATGTACATATATATATGTTTACGTGCGCATACATGTACTATGCACATATATGTAGAGCAACACAAGATATATATATATATATATATATATATATATATATATATATATATATATATATATATATATATATATATATATATATGTTTAGTTATGTGTGTATGCCAACCTTCTCCATTACATGTGGACACACCGTGAGTCACAATCCACCTTAGCTAAGCTATAACTTTTTACTGGAAAATAGATATAATGTCTCATCAAAACTCCTCGCTGCAACGAAAATGATAATAATGATATTGATGATGGCAAGAATAATGAATATAATAAAAATAATAATGATAGAATAATAAAAGTGATAATAATAATAATAATAATAATGATATATATATATATATATATATATATATATATATATATATATATATATATATATATATATACACCAAGGAACCCTATTTTAGGGTAACTCTGGGGGGATACAGTCTCGTCCAAGAACTACTCGTTTCAAAGGAGTTTACATATCCCTGCTACTGGAAGTAGTACAGCCGTAGGTTGCAGAAGTTTTTAGATAGGTCCTTGACGCACAACCCAAGGACCACTTTTATGATCTTTTTTTTGTTGCTGTCGCTTCGTAGTGGCTGCGCTCCACGCAGGAGCAGGTAAATAACGGAATCCTGTGGAACAAGATCCTTTACGAGTACACACACACACCCAACTGCTCGTCCACTGACGATGGTACTGCCTTGTCCAGGGTGAGTGACGCACCGCTCGAAGGGCAATCAGAATGCAAGCGAATTCCGGAAACGCGTCTCTCTCTCTCTCTCTCTCTCTCTCTCTCTCTCTCTCTCTCTCTCTCTCTCTCTCTCTCTCTCTCTCTCTCTCTCTCTCTTCTGGGTGATGGTAGACGGTAGGCAGCCATTAACAAGGGAGGAATACTATCGCTACTACTCGTCTGGGTATTTGGGAAGTTAGTGACGGCTGCGCGCGCAGTGAGCCAGCACTTCGGCAGTTTTCAAGATCCATCTCTTTTCCTAAGGAAGCTGACTTCTCTCTCTCTCTCTCTCTCTCTCTCTCTCTCTCTCTCTCTCTCTCTCTCTCTCTCTCTCTCTCTCTCCGCCTTGCCCCTCGCGTGGGTTGCGGGCATTCAGTCCACAAGCGTACCGCGTCTTCACCTCATGCATAACGTTCCACAACACGTAACTATATTTTCATGCGGTGAGCGTTGTGCGCTAACGCTGCCTTATATCAAAATCCAGTCGTAAGCAATCTCTCTGTAAATATATATAAACATTTATATCGATACGATTTGGTAGGACAAGGTGGAGGTGTATATATATATATATATATATATATATATATATATATATATATATATATATATACATATATATATATATATATATATATATATATATATGCACGATCACCTCCGGAAAGAGATACACATATTCCCGTTTCCAGCGTTCACAAGGTAGCACCAGGAAAAGACGAAGAAAAGGCCTCATTCACTAATGTCCATTCTCTTAAGTGTCATTTGTAATGCACCGAAACCACAGCTCCCCATCCACAACCAGGCCCCACGGACCTTTTCATGGTCTCTCTCAGCTAGCTTATATGCCCTGGTTTAGTTCATTGACAGCATATCGACCTCTATATACTTACTCTTATCAACATCTCACTTATTCTCCCCATATGTCTAATACATTTGAGCACACCCTCTTCAGCGCTGTGTACCATAATCTTATCATTACCACATCTCATTGGAACCCTGTCATTACTCTTTCGATTAATCCTCTTAACGCTATATATTGTCCTCTAACATTTCATTGCCAACACATTTACCCTTTTCCGTACATTATCATTCATAGCCCATGTCTTGTATCCATACAAAGTTGTTAGCACAACTATACCTTCAAACATATCCATTTTCACCTCCAGATATCGACCGATCTTTCCACACTTTCTTCAGCTTCCCCAAAACCTTTGGCCCCCCTCACCCACTATATAACTCACTTCCGATTCCATAGTTCCATTCGCTGCCGTGTCCACCCTGAGGCATCGAAAGCTACCCATTTCCTTCAGGGTTTCTCTATTCAAATTAACATCCCTATTAACCTGTCTCTTTACACTGCTAAACCTAATAACATTACTTTCATTCGCATTTCTCCTCAACTTTCACAAACTCTCCAAAACTTAGCCACCAACTACTGCAGTTGCTCACTCGACTCTGTCACCAGCATTGTGTAAACAGCAAATAATGGCTGATACCTACCCCTCTTTCTATAGGATCCTGCTGCTCAAGGTTGCGCTTCTTTCAGTTGCAGGGAAATGTAGATTCCTTTTGACTGAATAATTCTTGAACGAGAATGTTCTCCCAGTATATATATATATATATATATATATATATATATATATATATATATATATATATATATATATGTATGTATGTATATACCACACATGTAATGTATACATATCTGATGTAAATTTTTTACATTATAACCCGGGAATAAGAACCCCGGTCCACCTGTGTGGCAGCCAGGTAACCTAACCTAACCTGTACGACACGATGAGTTTAAGACAGCAACTCCTCCGTAGTTACTCAATGATTCACGGATCTCATGATGCCTCCACATCCTTTACGAGGCGGAAATACTGCCGCTCATGCTCTGGACAAGGAAGAACAGCTATCATATCGACTCGCAAGACATTAAGGCAATGTTTGTGTACCTCTAACATGTAATGTACACACGAGATCTGGTGTAAACTATTTAGAATCGAAGCTAGCTGCCACAATGGTGGATCAGGATTCGATTCTCGGGGTATAGTGATAGTTTGGATCAGATATCATGGGTTCATTACATATGTGAGATGTATAGATACACATTGAAGCAATGCCTTGCGAGGTCATTTGATGCGCATTTCCTCCCTCCTCGTCCAGAGCATGAGCGGCAGTATTTCCATCTCGTAAAGGATGCGAAGACTCTCCAGGTCCGTGAATCATTGAATGGCTCCGGAGGAGATGCTCTTTTGAGCTCACCGTGGCCTAGGGGTTAAGCTACCTGGCTACCAAACAGATGGACCGGGTTCGATTCTCGGGGTATAGAGATAAATAGTTTGGTTAATATATATATATATATATATATATATATATATATATATATATATATATATATATATATATATATGTAGAATAATAGCGTTATTATTCTTCGTATGGATTTTTCGAATTCTCTGTAATGACTAGATGATAAGAATAATTTTTTTTGAAGGGTAAAATATGAATAATACATTATCTTACACCTTTTTTGCCTTCTGTAATACTCGGTATTTATTTTCAAATGCAGAATCCAAGTTAATGTACATGAAGAGAAAATTACAGGTTTAGTGGATTGAGTTAACAATTCTTTTTTTTTTCTCCCCTCCCAGGGAAGAACTGGCCATGAAAATTGGACTGACGGAAGCCCGTATACAGGTAAATATACATGAACTTACCTTTGATTGATAATATATATTTTCATAATTGTCCTTTCTTCATTGATGCAATATCTTTTTTTTTTTCTTTGTCTTTTTCATCCTTTGCAAGTCTTCACCGTAATGAGTATATATATGTAGTATGCTCGGTAGATGAGGAGGTAGTGCGGTTTACTACAGATCGCTCGGATAACTCGTCGTCTTAGTGAATGCAGAACGGTAGGGTACGTGAGTGCGTTAGTGAGGGTGGGAATATGTCCGTTAAGTAGGCTTGTGCTTCTATGACCAACGTCTTTTTGGTTACAAAAACCCAAGTCTGTTTCCTTGAAATATTAATGTATTGCTTTGTGCTTTGTCATAGTCTGATGGGTCGCTTGCGATGGTTGCCATAGTCGTGATTGGTCATTGGGTATAGTTGCCAATAATCTTGATTGGTCTTTGCTATGATTGCCATAGTCCTGATTGGTCGTTTTGTATGGTTGTCATAGTCCTGATTGGTCTTTGTTACGATTGCCATAGTCCTGATAGGTCGTATTGTATAGTTGTCATAGTCTGATTGGTCGTTTGCTATGGTTGCCATAGTGCTGATTGGTCGTTTTGTATGGTTGCCATAGTCTGATTGGTCGTTTGTTATGGTTGCCATAATCCTGATTGGTCGTTTGCTATAGCTGCCGTAGTCTTGATTGGTCGTTTGCTACAGGACGTTGGCCATTTGGAGGTGGTCTCCTCCGGGTCATCACTGGGGTTCATCTTTATATATTCTCTCTATTTGAGAGATTAATCCGGCTGTGTCGAGAGAGGCTGCTGGTCAGGCAGCAGTTTTGTCTTCAAGTGTCAGGGGCTCATAATAAGGCTATCCAGACTATGACAGGTCATGGTAAAGTCGTCTGGTGGACACGTTTGCCAGGTCGAAGCTCCCGTCCTCAAGCAGACTGCTAACAGCTTGCAAGAATGTTGTCCTCCGGGGACGGTAGAGCCTACGAAGGATTGTAATGCCTTCAGAGTGAGGGTCATAGTAAGGTGATGGGGAGTATAGAGCAGCTGTGCCCTAGGATGTGTTATGGTCCTTTTGCCGTGGAGAGCGGCGCTCCGAACTATTTTTACGTCCTCCGTGTTGGTATGTTTATGGACTGCAGCCGCCCAGGGAAATACAACCCTCCTGACTTAGGCGTGCTGAAGTGACGCACGGAACCATCTTACACACATTATTTTAGGATTAATGGTCTTTGTTATGACAGTTGTACTGAAAAAGCTGCCAAATTAAAGGCACATGCACGTTGCTCCTTCGCCCTATAATCAACAGGTCACATGAATTCGCAAAAAATCCTCGTGCATCCCCTTCCTAACAAGGCTGTATAGTTCCTCCAGTAGATATGGATCGAGTGTCGAGGAACACGTCGATGTCTCGTGGGCTGGGTACTTGTGTAGGTATTCTTGTGAAATGAAGTGAGGCGACGTGCCTGTGGAGTTGGGGAATAGCGAGGCTTCTACGGGTGGCATGATGCAAGTCTCGCAAGTACAGGGGGCGCTATAGATGCCTGTGGGATTGACTGAGTGCAAGCAGGTTTCACACAGATGGAAAAGGGATTTTGAAGTTTCCTGGACTGTGAGTAGGTTCAAGTCGATGAGACGATGAGCGTGTTGAAGCCACTGAAAGTGTGCGGCATTGAGAACACTGGGAATGTCAGTGTATTAGTCAGTGGGGGTCGTACGTTCGTAGATCTCATGGAGAATAAGTGACTATCAAAGCTGTGTGTATGTGTGGGAACTGAGAGGAGGAGAAGGTCTCCTTGGGAGGAGAGCGTTGACATGGCCTTACGTGGGTTGCAACAGATGTATTCCTGGATAGACGAGGGGTAGACCATTACGTCTGTGAGTATCATGAAGTCAGTATGAGATGTTGTTGACTAATCTCAGTTTCGGGGAGCTTAACCATCGTTGAGATTAAGGGTACTTAAACTCCTGGGTGACGAGGTGAGTACGGAGATGAGTTAGATGAAGAGGGACGTGTTGTTAAGTTTCGTAATCGTCGACAATGAACAAGACTCATGATTAGTAAGACTGATTCATAATCACGAAAAGTCACAGCCACCAAAGGCTTACTTGAGCAAGAAATGATTACCGCTGAGGGAGGAAATTTGACTCCTAATCTTTTTATTTTTCACTTCAACCGGATGTAATGATGACCCTCCGCTCGTAGTGTGGTGTCCGGCATCAGTTTCAGCGAGACAAAGGCATTCTCTGCTCCCCTCAGTGTCAGCAGAGAGCAGTGACTAACCCAACTTAATGAAACGCTATTGGCATTTCACGCATGCGTGTTCGCTCGCCTCTAGTTTCCAGGTGGCTGTTGACATATCGCTTGTTACGGACAACCATCGGATATCGGCAGAACGATCATGAGTCGGGATAGACCATACGTTCTGACAATAGTGATCGGCAAGTAAAGAAAGGACCAGGTTGCCCTTCATGGTGGGTTAGGTATAAGAGTCGTCCACGTATTGAGGTGCGTGTTATGAGGGAGGAGACAGAGAGGGAGAGGCACTTAGGTTTATGGACAGAGCCTAAGGCCGCCGTGAATGTGGATATCGATTTCCATGGTAGCCAGCGAGGGCGTGATGACATATGTGCCGCTCCTCGCCCGGGAGCCTGTGCGCCGTGCTTGCCCGCAAGCCGTCGCAATACCCTCTCCCCGTCTCTCGTCCACGCTCCGCTGCATGGCGGGGTAGAGAGAAATTATTGAAGTAGACCCCACCATGTATACACACCAGTGAATGAAAATGAAGAAAATACATTTCCCCTTTTCTGCCATACATTCGACTAAGTTTATGAAGCAGATGCTTTCGCTTCGTCAAATAAATTGAAGCATACAGCAGTCGGCGCACTGCGTCGTAGCCACGCCATGAGAGTTCATGAGCACCGTAGGTTTCAGGTGTGTGCACAAATGTCTCGAGCGGAAGCACAAGACATGTTTCATATATATCGTGATCAGGTGTGGTCTTGCCTAGCACGTACTCAGTTCACAAATAATTGTTTCGTAAGAAAATGGATCATTCCTTTTCTTAGTAAAAACATAATACGTGATATATATATATATATATATGTATATATATATATATATATATATATATATATATATATATATATATATATATATATATATATATATATATATATATATAAGCAGTGTACAAAATTGAATAGTATTGGTGATATACAGAACGTGTATATTTTATGTATAATACGTTTTATGAACATTATTGTAAATGTATATATATGCAACTCAAACCATACAGGCTACATACATTATACAGTAACTACAAACTGCATGTATGTGCATAGTTAACAAGGTATTTCTATTACATATTCCATATAAAATGTACACAAAGCGAGGGTTATGCAAAATATACATATACACATAGAACGTAGGACATACGTTTGTGTATCAGTGTAGCGTACACCAGTGTACTGTAGAGTGTAGATGACACAAAAACACTTATCAAGAAAGAATATATTCTGGTCGTGTTTTTGGTCTGAGTTGAGGAAAGTTAGAATATTCTCTGAAATTAGAATTAATGTTAGTTATTGTCGACAGCAGAAAAACAAAATACCGTGATTATTCATTCTTGGATATTACTCGACACCAAGGAGTTAGGATGGTAGTATGAGAAGTATTCGGCGTCATGGAACAGGGTCGTAGTATGACAGATATTCGGCGTCAGGGAACAGGGTCGTAGTATGAGAGATATTCGGCGTCGGGGAACAGGGCCGTAGTATGACAGATATTCGGCGTCAGGGAACAGGGCCGTAGTATGACAGATATTCGGCGTCAGGGAACAGGGCCGTAGTATGACAGATATTCGGCGTCAGGGAACAGGGCTATAATATCATTATTTTTCGACGTTTATAATTCGATCCACTGCGTCAGAAATTTTCGACTTTAAGAAGCTCATCCACATTAACGTAAACATTCAACATTAAGCAGGTGATCCACATCATCAACATTCAACATTAAGCAGGTGATCCACATCAACATTCAACATTAAGCAGGTGATCAATATCGTCAAAATTCAACATTAAGTGGGCGATCAATATAATTAAAGATTCAACATTAAGTGGGCGATCAATATGATTAAAAATTCAACATTAAGTAGGTGATCAATATCATCAAAGATTCAACATTAAGCAAGTGATCAATATCGTCAAAACTCAACTTTGAATAGGTGATCAATATCAGCAACATTCAACATTAAGCAGGTGATCAAAATATCATGAAAATTCAAGAATAAGTAGGTGATCAATATCATCAACATGAAGCAGGTGATCAATATCATCCAAATTCATCATTAGAGGAAGTGACCCTCACATTACTATAAACCTCCAACGTTATAAGACTGAAGTAAAGCATCGTGAATCTTGAAATTCAGTGCGTCGACCCATAATACATTCTTAGCCCCTCAGATGCATCCCCGCTGTGTCTCTCTATAGTAGATCTAGAGTCTTCAAGCATCGCCTGCGCTGGTGTTGGAGTTCTTCCTACTTGTGCGCGCATTTACGGAGCGTAACTGAACCCCAGACTATACGTCGGTGTTAGATTCCTCCAGCTAGAAGCCAACTCCGTAATGGCTCTCCGTTCTACGACACTACCCGTCGTCTCCCGTCCCTCCCGTTCTCCAGTAGAGAACAATGATCGCAAATGAAGTTTGTGAAATATACTTAAGGAAATGTTCCAGTATAATTCAGATAGGGCGAACTTTTGACAGCCTTACGCTATCATCATTATCATTATTGATATTATTATTATTATTATTATTATTATTATTATTATTATTATTATTATTATTATTATTATTTTTATTGTTATTATTATTATTATCATTATTATCATTATCATTATGAGTATTATTATCATTATTATTATTGCTATTATCATTACTATTATTATCATTTTTATCATTATTATTGATACCAATATTGCGATTATGATTATCATTATCATTATTTTCATCATCATTATTATTATTATCAAAGAAAAGGAATGGGAGGTATTTAGGAAAGCAATGCTTGAATGTGTAGATGAAGTCAGTATATGAAATGAGGAAGATGGAACGTGGAAGTTAGTTAGACTACCAGTGGAAGAGAAAAGGGCTGTGTGTGGATGGTGTATGCAGGGAAGTAGCGGAAATTACTGAGAGGAGTACAAAAGATAACGGCAGAATATCAAGAGAAAGGAACAAGAGCTGAAAGAGAGGTTAAATGATGAAACAAGAAAACTGAAGTAGATGAATGGTATGAGGAGAATTAAAAAGGAAATGGAACCTATAATGAGGAAACCAGATGGGGACTTGGTAACGGGCAGATAAGAGGTGAAAAAGAGGTAAAGTGAATATTTTGAATCACTTCGGAATGTGAAAAAGAAAGAGAGACGGATGCGATGTGTTTGGAACAATGTGACACATGGAATGAGGAAGACTTGGAGGAACTGAATTGTTATAGGGTACCTGGGAGTAGACTTGTGAGCGGTTGGAGGTCATGAGGCTGAATTGGGTCATAGGGAGAAAGAGAGGGATAAAGATCTTCGACACGTTAAGTACTGTTTTAAAGAAGAAGTTCATAGTCCGTGAGGACAAAGATGGGTTTGTCTGATCATAAAGAAATCACGATAGTGTTATATGAATTTGAGTCTTGGATCTTGAACAGAACGGGAAAAGAGGAGGGTGGACATGTTAGAAGTATCATGTGTTGTGAGTCGGGTTGGTCGTATGAGGAGGAACACTGTAAATGGGAGGTGTGTTAGTGAGCACAGTCTGAAACGATTCAGACGTTTGGGTTTGGGTAGGACGAGCGAGCAAAGATTGGAGGGTGAAGAGGGAGATTGAGGAGATGGAAGGATTGGGTAAAAGTAGCCTTAGAGTATCAGGGTATGAGCATTCGAGAGGGTAAGAGGAGTGCAGTGGATAGAATGATTTCATTGATGTGGTATCTGAGGAGCGACGTGCTGACAGTAGTCTGGACCAGGGCATATGAAACAGTCAGGATGAACCATGTAATAAGTCAGTGGGGCTTGGCTGCAGAGGGTTTAATTCTGGTACCGTTGCATTAAGTACGACGGCAATAACACATTTCTCGCTAAATAAGGCCATTGTTCGTCTATTCCTGATGCTACCTTGTTAAGATGGAAAAAGCAATTGAGTAAGAAAAAGAAACATGTGTCACTACTACTACAACTATTATTCTTATTGATATCATTGTTATTATCATCACCATCATTATTCACTTTTACTGTTATAACCATTATAATGTTATCATCATTATCATTATGATAATAGTCATTATTAGTATTCTCATTATTATCATTATCATTATTTTAATTATTATATTATTATTATCATTATTATTATTATTATCATTATTATTACTATTATTATTATTATTATTATTATTATTATTATTATCATTATCAATGATATTATCATTACGATTATTATCATTACTAGATTATCATCATCATTATTGATATCACTATTATTATTATCATCATTATTGTTATCATTATAGTTAGAAGTAGTGGTGGTTGTAGCAGTAACAGCTGACGACAGCAGTCCTTGTAACACCACTCCAGTTATCATAATTATCGTCTCTACTTTTATTGTTATTACTATCATTATTTTTTATTGTAGTAGCAGCAATAGCATTATTATCATTTTTATTATATCATTATTTATTATTTTCATTATTATCATTGTTATTGTTAGTATTATTATTGTTTCTATAATCATCCTTTTTATTATTATCATTTTTATTATTATTGTTATTATTATTATCATTATCATTGATATCATTATTATCAATATTATTATTATTATTATTATTATTATTATTATTATTATTATTATTATTATTATCATTATTATATTTTCATGATTAATATTATATCATTATCATTTGTTATCATTATATTATTATCATTATTATTATTACTATCATCATTGTTATTATCAATATTATCGTTAATACTAACATTAACATTTACATTACTTTACGGTCTTTCTGTTGAAATATAATCCAAGGGAAGAATGTAGTATAGAATGTAGTACAGCATCTGCAACAAAATCCATGCTAACTATGGTGGAAAAAAGGAGAGGAGTTGTGTGACATATCAGTATGAGGCTTGACCCCACACATCACAACTGAATCATCACATTATCACAGGTTGTAATTCGTCATGAACCTCGGCCATCCAAAACCAGTTTGTCCCTCTATATCCCACAGTTTATCTATCTGTCTATAATCTATCTATCTATCCGTCTGTCTTCCTCCGTCACCGCTAATGTCGCTGTGGCGGATGCGTTCCAGACTTTCCTATCCCTGTGAGCGCGTCGGGTTCGCCACCGCTTGAACACCCGGGCCACATTCGTGGATGCGACGATCGTAACCCTTGACCTGAGCCGTAAGGATCGGTATGTATTAAAAAAAAAAAAAGAAAAAGGTTCACAACGACGCGAGGGGTCGTATACGATCGTGCTCCAGAATCGCATCGTCGCACACGTAACTTAGGGGCGCAACTGTCGTATTCACAGGGTTTTTTACAAGGTCGAGACGGCGTTTTACCATCGCAATCAAAGAGTAACTTAGTGTATGTGGTTGTATACCAGTGAGGTGCCGCTAGCACAATGTATGGAACTAATGTGATGTAAATGTATTTTTTTTTTTTTTTTCGGGGTGAGGTTTGCCATCAAGATGACCCCAAAGCTGAGTCCCGGCCACAGCGCAGCTTCGCAGGTTTCGCGCAGTGTTCAGCGGTACATCAACTCTGTTCTTAATTGTTCTCTATAAGATACGATCTCAGAATAATGTATGTGTGTGTGTGTGTGTGTGTGTGTGTATGTTAATAGTTATTCGCCGTTTCCTGCGATAGCTAGTTGCTGCCGGGAACCCCAAACGAGCTCCCTCATTCCCTCGCATCCACCCTCTAACTGTCCTGTATAATGCTGTGGAGCAGAGTCCCTTCTCCACAGCCGTGCCTGCCCCATAGATCTTTCCGTGGTTTCCCCTGACCGCATCGTATGTTCTGGTTTAGTCCAGTGACAGCGCGCTCCACCCTACATACAACATCGTTAATTTGATATGTCCCATGCACGCCTCCCACCCTCCTGCATGTTCGGGCTACGAACACCCGAAGCTTCTTTCACGCAATCCTTCCATCTCCTCTACATTTCCCCTCTTCTCCTTGACCCCTCCACTTCCGAGGTGCGTATTTTCTTAACTATCTTCTCACTCTTTCTCACTATATGTCCAACCCGCTTCAGCCCTTTCTCTTATCCTATCATCTGTTGTTCAATCAACCCTCTTACAATAGTGCTGCCCTCAGACATTCTGTTTCCAACATGTCTACCCTGCTCTGTACTTTTTGCCTTGATTCCATTCCTCACATCTATACAACACCGTCGCTTTTACTAAGTCATCAAACATGAAAAAAAAATATCTGTTTCTAATTGCTTTCCTCCCACACCATATATTCGTAACATAGGTTCCAACACGGTGTTAGGAAATGCAGCTGTAGTAATCTGGCCATCATTCAGGCGATTGAATTCTTTTGGGATGGTGTTCCCTGATAATCAGGACTTCGGTGACGTGTAGGCGTCTTAAGTCTTGTTCATAGCGTATTATCCTTGTGGGTTTAAGAACTGTCTCTCGTGTGAAGGCAGCGTTGTGTTACAACCAATGAGCGCAGAGCGCTACATGCTCCTCCGTCTACTGGTATTACCCAGCTTCACGCAGCTAACCGCAGTCATTCCCAGCTGCTCCACTGACCTCGTCACACACTCCTACACAGCTTCCCCCAACCCACATATAAAGAGATGTTAGACAACTTGAAAAGTGCAAAAATAATTTCATTAAAAAGTCAGTTATCTAGTCGTTTCAAAAGAATATACATATATAAATCAAGCAAACTTGCGCAGAAGACTCACACGCGATTTCAGAAAATACAGTTTATGAGTCAATTACCCGAACACCTGATGAGGACAGTACACATCACAAACATGATATAGGATCCATTTATTTGAACACTTGGGTGAAGATAAATGGGAAAAAAAAGATATCATCCCTAACCTTGAGTCTTTGATATTTCCATATGACTCACACCAGCCAGCGTCATGCCAAAGACTCTCCCGCTGGTCCTACAACGTCATTTTGAGAGTCTACCATCATCTCGTTTATCACTGGAAGTATTATGATGGTAACTTCTATGATAACAGTCCCACCATTGTATAGGTATACAGTGTGTAAGTATACGGTGTGGTGCTGGTGAAGTGTGAGGTGGTACAAAATACATTTGTGGTTGTGTGGGTCATGTCATCACAGATGTGGCGCGTGGAGGACACAGCGTTTTGCTTCTTGTTTGTACAATTGTTTATTCATGCTTTTCGTGATGATTTCTGTTTTGGACTGACGCTACCGTTCTTGAGTGTTCATATGCTCGCTGTTCGTGGAGCGTTCTGTTCCACGCGTCTGGATTGTGTATTGCGTTCTCTCACTTAATGTTTTGCGTTGTAGATTGTGTGAGATTCGGGATAACATCATGCGCTTACATCACCGATGGAAGCTCTCTACCGCATGACATATATATATAGAGGTGCTGGCTCATTGTGGAGGCGCGAATGACCCTCCCCTCGACAAACCTAGGCGGATAGTACCAGTAATATACCTCCCCTGGTCGGTGGCTGCCTTCCCAAATACTACGTAGAGAGAGAGAGAGAGAGAGAGAGAGAGAGAGAGAGAGAGAGAGAGAGAGAGAGAGGCTGGTACAAGGTGGCCAGGTGGTCATCAACTAGTTGGAGACTCACCTTCACTCACTCACCTACCCAAGGGTGGTACTTCATGACTCCACCCCGCCGGTCTGTGGCTGGCCACCTCTCGTCATTCATAACTTCCCTCACCTTCTCTGTGAGCCAGACTCAAATTAATCGGCTGATGACAAAGCGCGCTATTAATTAGCGTAGTCCACCACCTCGATGACTGGCTGGGTCCGTCCAGCCTCCTACAATTATCGTGGTTCCAGTGAAATCAGAATGTACATAATGGCATGACTGCTTCGTAATTTGTAGCTTTTTGCCCTTGGCCATTTGTCAAGTGTAAGTGTGTTGTCGGGAGGGAGGGAAGGGGGTTGAGGAAAGGGTGAGGAGGAGGAGGAGGATGAAGAGGAGGGACTAAACGAAGAATAACAAAGGGAGGTAGACTCGATGAAGACTGTCCTGTGGGGATGTAGGTTTGCAGTTTCGTCTACATAAAGTTATAAGTAGATTTTTTGTCACTATCCTTAGATATGTAGTACAAAGGCTTACTTATGGACGATTGTTATAAGATGGTGATGGTTGTGGTGGAGGAAGGCGGCACTGGTGGTGGTGGTTGTGTTGGGGGAAAGGGGAGGCGGTGGTGGTAGTTTTGCTGTTGCTGTCATTGACTGATGTGGTGATAGTGACGTTCAAGTTGCTCCAAGTGTGGTGATTGTGGTTGTGGTAGCGAGATGGAGGTGGCGCTGTTGCTGGTGCAGACAGACACAGATAGACAGACTTAACGGTTAATAATTAAACATTGCACGGCTGCGTATGTATATCTAAAGAACATGTTATATGAATTCTAAGGATAGATTTTCAATTTAGGAAGAACCTACCTCAGTCATAACTTAGACTACATCAAAACTCTCAACGAAATGATCACGGTACATGAGTTGGGAATCTATATCAAGATACCTTATGAAGTACAAGTGAAGTGAGTCAAGTTGTGCAGTAATGCATGGTATGCTGGAGTTCTTTGATCTGGAGGCGAAGGTGTAATGGTGGGTGTGGTAGTGTAGTGGTGCTTGGTGGTGTAGGTGTAGTGGTGGCTGTGGTAGTGTGGTGTGGTGCAGAAGGATGTGTACTGTGGTGTTGGTTGTCTTTGTTAGTTCCACAGGTGCTTCTATTAATGGTTGTGGTGAGAATGGTAGTCAGGTTGATAATGATGGTACTAGCTGTGTTATTAGTGGTTGCTGTTGTTTTACCTTTGGTAGTGAGGATGGTAGTTGTCTTACGGTCATTGAGGAAGGAATAATGTGGTAATGATGGTTTAAAAGATGATGGCAGGGATGGTGATGATGTGGTGGCAACAGGTAGTAAGGAAGGTGGCATGGGACGTAGTGTTTATGGTGGCAAAATGTCGCAGATGGTGGTGTGAGCTGTGATGGAAATGGTGGCGAAATGGCCTTGTTGGTGATTGAAGTGTCGGCAATGATGATAGGAGAAGTGACAGGCGGCAGACAGTGGTTGGTGGTGGTGATGATGATGGTGTTGGTTGAGACAACATGCCCTCTGTGTGTGTGTGTGGGAGTCTCACCTGCGAATAAAAAAAAGGGAAAAAAATGAAGAAAATTCCCATCCTGGAGTTCCAACTTGCCTTTTGGGGGAGCTGTTGTTGTTCATCTCTTGTTCAGCGGCGTGGCTACTGCAGGTGAGGATAGTGCGATAAACACAAGTGTGTGGGTTATCGCCCAAGTAGCACAGTGTGTGAGTGTCGTGCCTCACAGCCCCACTCTCTACTGCAAGACTCCTACCGTAATGAGGTTTCGCTACGGCTTTTTCGCTCCTCCGCCTCCCGGAAGGAGGGAATTGGCCACAGTCTGAGTTAATGGATCGCGTGTAATTACGGCTCCGAAAATTTAGGGGTACCCGAATTTAAGGACTGGATTTTTGTATAAGAAATAATAGACATCTTATGGTGAGAGATTACCGAACAACCCAAGATGTACCCACGGCGAGATTTTGCAAAAAAAGGGCACGGCTAGCTAGAGATAGCTAGAGAGAGAGAGAGAGAGAGAGAGAGAGAGAGAGAGAGAGAGAGAGAGAGAGAGAGAGGATCTCTCTTTATCTAACCTCTGGAATCTAAACGATTACTGTTACCCGCCGTTAAGGCGAGACGTGCCTGCTATCATCAGATTATTGTAACCTTTGTTGACGAGGTGATCATGGCCGTTAATTCCAGAGCTCGTGAGACGCTTATCAAGAGAACATGGTGTTAAATAACATTATACGATGTTAAATCAAGAGGGGTTCGTGTTAAAGGCCGTGATGTTAAATCAAGCACACGTTGTTTCAAGACACCCTGATGTTAAATTAGAATTGCATGGCCCTGAATCAACGGTGTGTGTGGAGTTTGATTGCCAGTGCATGGTGATAAGTGTGTATAGTGTTAGATTAAGGGCGCAGGGTGTTAAAATCGAGCATTAACCTTAGACTGAGAGATGGTTCATATCAGGAATACATCATGGTTAGAGTGCACGGTGGTAAGTGAAGTGTCAACGGTGGTAGGAGTGTGTGGTGGTTGAGAAAGAGCTTGAAGTGTCCAGCACGCGCGCTGTCAGACCAAGAGGTGTTCATGATCCTGAAGGAACCTTGTGTTGCCTTCAAGAGCGTGGAAGCTTTTAAGAGTGCATGGTGTCAGATCAAACAGGGCACATGGTGGGTGCTGGACAGGGAGGTTAATTGTACGAAAAGTACTTCCTGTTAGATTATAAACGCGCGAGGTTATGAGAGCATGGTAGTGTGACGAGAGAGAGAAATCTTCGCCCACTGGCATTGATTTGTGACGAAGTTTGTCACTGCCTCCAGCGCTCGAAGGGCACTAGACGGATATACTTAGTTTTCTATCCAGTAGAATCTTTAGATCAGAAGCATCTCTCTTCAAAATGACGATATACATAGAATCAGCGTTAATTAATATTGGTCCGGTGTGTGTGTGTGTGTGTGTGTGTGTGTGTGTGTGTGTGTGTGTGCGTGTGTGTGGAGTTAAATCGGACGACCCTTTTGTTAATCTTCGATGTTGATCTAGTGATGGACGATGATAGATGAAGAACATGACAGTGGCGAGGCAGAAAATAAAAGAAAATTTACGTCTTTGCCCCAACCCTTGACTTAGGAAGGCTTGTATGCGCAAGCACTGAGCACAGACTGAAATCGCCAGCTCATGCCCCCCCTCCCCCCCCTCCCCCGAACAACCGTTAGCCAAGATATGAGTAGTCTCGTGGCCCACATCAAGGAGAGAGAGAGAGAGAGAGAGAGAGAGAGAGAGAGAGAGAGAGAGAGAGAGAGAGAGAGAGAGAGAGAAGGTGTTTGTGTTTGATGAATGAAGACCCGATCTGAAGTTCATCCTTTATCTGACTGGGTTAATCAAAATTCGCGATCGTTCGAACGAGGCCATTTCGATCATTGTCATTGCCAGCGGTGCTACTTCGATCAGAATTATGCTACTTCGACTATAGCCAGGCTACGTCAGTCACAAGCTACTTGATCATAGCCAAGCTACTTTGATAACAGCCAAGGTACTTTGTTCATAGCCAAGCTACTTTGATCACAGGCTATTTTGATCATACCCAGGCTACTTTGATCATAGCCAAGCTACTTTGATTTTAGCCAAGCTACTTCGATAACAACCAGGCTACTTTGAACATAACTAGGTCACTTTGATCATGACTAGACTGCTTTGAACATAGCCAGGCTACTTTTGATCATAACTGAGTTACGTAAATGATTACTAAATTACTTGATGAATTCCAATATTGTTTAGATGATTTTCAAACTCGATTTAGAAAAAAAAAGTCTCGTAAAATGAAAACTAGACACCTTTGAGTGAACACCAGAGCCAAACTGATACAAGGCTACAGATTAAATGAACTCAGACGACCTTGTTCAAAGTCAGTCACTGATCAAAAGCTACATTACTCTGAACACAGACAGGTCACGTATGTGTAAGACATTTCATGAAACCACAGTCATTCGGAGCTTTAGGATGTGTCATGATATTGGAGTTACGAAGCCAAGAATTGTGTAACGGTTGTGGGAGGGGATGAGTTATGGTGTGGATGGGAACTGGTGATTGTGATAGGGGAGGAAAGTGGTGGGTGTCATGTATCATAGGATATAAGGTGGGGTTAGTATCAGGAGTTATGTAGATGTACAGGAGTTAATAAGTGGGAAATATGTCGTTTTGCTGTTCATCATGAGGATGTTCCCAAATGAATCAGAGGAATTGAGGTGGAGGAAGACGGTCTCTTAGGATACCATCCACCAGCTGAATTACCACACGTATCCACCCATCACCCATAGAGCAAGATGCTTAGCTCCTCCACATGATCAAGTGAACCAACTCCCCACAAGAGATGTCCACCACCCACACCAGCACACTCTCCTCTCTCCACCCACATGACCAAATGCTCACACCCTGTATGATCCACCAGCCGACCACCACCCATAAGCAGACACCCACTACCTTTATGATCAGTCATCCACCACCCTCATGATCAGCTACACACTACCCACATGATCAGCCACACACTACCCACACTGATCAGCACCCACTACCCACATGATCAATCAACCACTGCCTACATGATCAATCACCACCTGCCCACACGATTAGTCACCCACTGCCCTCATGATCAGCCACCCCACTGTCCACATGATCAGCCACCCAGTGTCCACATGATCAACCACCCACTGCCCACATGATCAGCCACCCACCGCCCACATGATCAGTCACCCACTGCCCACACGATCAGTTACCCACTGTCCACATGATTTTCATGTACTGCCCACATATTAAGTCACCCACTGCCCTTATGAACAGTCACCCACTGCCTTCATGATCAGTCACTCACTGCCTACATGATCAGTCACTCACTGCCCACATGATCAGTCATCCAATGTCCTCATGATCAGTCACCTAATGTCCACATGATTAGTCACCCACTGCCCGCATGATCAGCCACCCACTGCCCACACGATCAGTCACCCGCTGCCCACATGATCAGTCACCCACCGCCCACATGGTTTTCATGTACTGCCCTCATGATTAGTCACCCACTGCCCACATGATCAGTCACCTAATGTCCACATGAATAGTCACCCACTGCCCACATGATCAGCCACCCACTGCACACATGATCAGCCACCCACTGCCCACATGATTAGTCACTCACTGCCCACATGATCAATCACCCACTGCCCACATGAATAACCTCACACTGCTTACATCACCAACTTACCAATGTTCACACCACCCACATCCTACTGCCCACACCATCCATATCCCACTGCCCACACCATCCACATCCCACTGCCCACACCATCCACATCACTCTGCCCACACCCTCCACATCCACTGCCCACACAACTATATAGAGAGGCAGCGAGTAATGTATAGAGTGAGGGACGTACAAACGGTAAAAAAGGTATCTTACCACTTTTTGTGTGAAACAATATGAAACCACGTAAGGGTTTTAGAAAAAATGCCCACAGTGGTAGCACTTCTTTCATGGTATTCTAATATATCCATAACTAGCGACATTTCCTGCAATCTTCCATTGTAAATGTTACATTTGTATATGTACCTTGATTCGATATTTCGATGGAAATAGTATTAAAGTGGGATTTTTTTTATATATTCACGTTTACCAACACGAGTCGAATTGGCAATTTCAAAATACATCGGATCCATCCAGGATGATACTTTTTGTATTTTTTTACCGTGTGTACGTATGAATAAATCATCTTTTACGTGACCAGCCACCTCTCTCTCTCTCTCTCTCTCTCTCTCTCTCTCTCTCTCTCTCTCTCTCTCTCTCTCTCTCTCTCTCTCTCTCATATGATCGGCCGCCCATTGCTTTCATGGTCATCCACCCATTGCTCCGTTGCACCGCCGCCCAATCGCCCGCCGCTGCCGCCCACTGCCCGTCAACAGCTGCTGGATATCATATTCACTCAGCCTCAGGTTTTTATCCCGAGTCGATAATGACAGGTAGGAGGAGTAACGAGCGCCTGTGTCCTGGCGGATAATTAGCCTGTTTAATTAACTCCCTCGTGATATGTGGCTCCGGCTCAATTATACTTGCGTTTCCCCACATCACCGACTGCACTAACCAGGGGTAGAGAGAGGGGCGTGGAGCTGCCTTACTCATGGGACGACAGAGGTGGGGTTGGGTTTGGTGTGTTCATCATTCCCCTGATGGACTGACACGAGGAGACGGAAATGCCTGCGTATCGTGTGGCACGGAGAGCGTGTGGGGACTTGTCTATCTCTTTCCCCGCCTCCGTGGAAGGGGAGACACTCTGAAAATGATTCTCTCCCCCCGTGGTACTTGTGTAGGAAGCTCGGAGCGTCACCTTCTCCGAGAGCATAGGATTGTAAGGAGCCAAGAGAGTGTCCCTCTCTCTTCTAAGTTACTAAGGGAGCAAGGGGTGTGATTGGGATATTAGGGAGTAAGGAATGTGACTGAGATACTGGGGAGTATGGAGTGTGACTGGGATATTAGGGAGTAAGGAGTACGACCTTTATTTTCCTCGTAGATTTCTAAGTCGTTAGTAGCATCTCTATACTTAGGATAACAGGACCAATAGATACTGGCCAGATAGACGGTACTAGAATCAGATAGCTTGTTTAGTGGTCAGATAAGTAACGATACTCGAGGGAGGTTGGCGTGTGGTATCGAATGGCATAACACTCCTGTGTAAGGAAATTGTAGGGCGGCTACATGATGACCGGACGCTTCCTGCGATGATCGGCGCTAACGAAAGAGGGTCCTGAGTCGGCAACGTCTTATGTAATCATAGCAGCAGACAAGGATAGAAGCAGCTATATTAGTCTTGCAAGGAACATCACTCAGACAAATAAAGTAGAAAGAAATTAACCTGTCATAGGAAATTAAATTTTCTCCTGATATAGCAGTAATGATGCTAGTAAGTTAGGGCAGCCTTTGTCTACACGGTTGAGGAACTGCCGAGAGACACGCAGACCAGTGGGCGCTGCCTGCCGAGGGAGTGTGTACCGCCTTCGCTGTGCAAGTTCTCTCGTCAGGGACAGCAGGGTGCTTAGGGAGAACCTCGGTACCTGGTGTCCTGAAGTTTGTCACAATGATGGTGAGGTCAGAAGTGAGTGATTTCATCTCGCCACAGAGAAGGGAAAATGGCATCTCTGGTTGTGTGTCGCTAGCTGGTCGCCGTCTCATCTGAAGGTCTGTTGTGTCATGCCGAGAGCCAATAACTCGCCAGATGTTATTAGGTCTGGACCGCTTCAGGACCTGCTGGCCAGGATTAGCGATCATAAACAACGCTATAATTGATATATGTGTAAGGCAGCTGATCTATTCCCACACTTTAATATTTCGTCAGCCATAACCTAACTTGCCTCTTTTTTTCCTTTTGTGGCAGGTGTGGTTCCAGAACCGACGGGCCAAGTGGAGGAAACAGGAGAAGGTCGGCCCATCGTCACATCCGTACGGAGCCTTCCCTCCGTCAGCGCCTCTGCCACTCCAGAACCCCGCCCTGCCACCCACCATCTCCAGTCCCTTCGCTGGTCTGGGCTACCCTCCGCCCGCGGCCAAACATCTCGATCCCTCTGCGATGTTCCACGGTGCCCGCGTACCACCGCACACCGCCTACCTGCCACCCACTTCAGTAGCTCCCTCTGCCGTGTCTGCCGCCCAACCTCTGCTGCCGCCAAGCTCCCCCTTCATCCATCCATCTCTGGCCGTCCTGCGCGACCTGCAGTACAGGCCGCCTGCACTAGGCTCCTCACCTCTTGCCCTACACTCCCTCTTTCACATCCGTCCTGGCGCAGCTGTCGCAACGTTCCAAGTTAGAGGCAGCGCCCTACCTAGCGAGCCTGCAGCCTTACCTGCCCTCACTAGCAGGCCTGCAGTCCCACGCCTCCTCCCTCTCGTCGTCTGGCCTGGCGCCGCCCCTGCCTTACTCCCCTCCTCTGACTGGCCCACAGGGGCTGCAGGCGCCACCTCTCGCCCCACTCACCCTGCGTCACGAGGAGGCAGAGCGCCGGCAGGCCTCCCTGCAGGACCTCCGTCTGAAGGCGCGAGACCAGGAAGTAAAGATGGAGCTGATGCGGAAGGCTGGCGAGATCACAGCGTGAAAGGATGGCTTCGTGTGGTGATGGAGCCCGTCGCATGGCCTCAGAGTACCATGGCGACTGCAGGGAAGATGGATGGTACAGAACCTGAGGCGCGGGGCGATCACTGCTTACAGTAGCCGGCTACGTGTTCACTGTGAAGCAGTGACCGCAGGTCGACAGTGATTCCTTGGACACTGTGCCCCCTCAACACTTTGAAGGATCTTACAGTGACGGATCTCACACCTAGCCACAGATACGGCGTGGCGATAGACACAGGTGATCACAGATGCAGTTGGCCATGGCCTTGACTGTGGTGAACCACACAGTCCCAGCTGGCCAATGGCACCTCAGGTTGGGGTCCAGGACTCAGGAGTAATGATGTGCCTCTAGAATGTATATTAGCGTATGGTATATAGTAGTCTATAAATGTATATTAAGCATATGAAGCAATATGTATACACATCCTCTCGTCAATAATATTAGCGTTCCGTCCAGTCTACTGCCTTACCTACACAGTATCTCGCCTTTGACCTGGCGTGGGTTAGTGTATATAGCTTATATAACAACATTACCTATTATTTCTGCTGTTACTTAATAGAAGCCAAAGTTATTACCCCTCAGTCCATGATGTATATGTACAGTTACAATAAACTTCTAAACAGATGAATTCTGTTCTCTCTTCTACACTGGGTCTGTAGTATCATGGCAGCCAGAGCTGCGAAGGTTGAGATGGTCTCTGAAATTATATACACATGTGTGTAGGAATGGTCCTCGCGTGCAGAAAATACAGGCGAACAGATATTCTTGCATAAGTATACAGATCGACAGGTATACTTACAAACGTGTGCTAACAGATGTCAATGGATATACTTTCATGTGTATACTAACACAGATCAATATCTATACTTACGTACGTATCGTACCACAGGTCGATTTGTGTGATCACATGTGTATGCTAACACAGATAAATATCTATATTTACATAGATACCTCAACAGAAATCGATGGATACATATAACAACAAAGATCATCAGGTATACTTAGGTATGCTATCACTGATTGACAGATACACTTGCATATCTATGTTAGACTCACAAGATGATACAAAGCAAGCTGGTTCAAATCATTTGCCTAAAGAAGTATGTGGAGGCACATATGAAGTAAGTGAATATATATATATATATATATATATATATATATATATATATATATATATATATATATATATATATATATATATATATATATATATATATATTTTGTCGCTGTATATATATATATATATATATATATATATATATATATATATATATATATATATATATATATATATATATATATATACGCACATACACGTACATATACAAACTATTCCTTCAAACATACCCAATTTTGCTCTCCTAGGTAATGTTCTCTCTTTCCACACATTCTTCAACGCACCCAGAACCTTCACTCCCTCTCCACCCTATGACTCGCTTCCACCTCCATTATTTTATGCGCTGCCAAATCCACTCCCACATACACGTACATATACAAACTATTTCTTCAAACATACCCAGTTTCTCTCTCCAAGGTAATGTTCTCTCTTTCCACACTTTCTTCAACGCACCCAGAACCTTCGCCCCCTCCCCACTCTATGACTCACTTCCACTTCCATGATTTCATGCGCTGCCAAATCCACTCCCACATATCTAAAACACTTCACTTCCACCAACTTTTCTCCATTCAAACTAAGCCCCCTCAAGCTGCTGAACCTACTAACCTTGTGTTTATTCACACTCAGTCTCAACTTTCTCCTTTCACACACTCTTCCAAACTCAGTCACCAAATTCTGTTCTCACTCGAATCAGCCAACGGGGCTTTATCATCGGCAAACGGCAACTGACACTTTCCAGGCCCTCTCATCCCCAACAGACTGCTTACTAGCCCCTCTCCCCAAGACTTGTATTTACCTCCCTCGCCTCCCAATCCATAAACAAATTGAACAACCATGGTGAAATCACACACACCTGCCGCAGACCGACCTTCGCTGGGAACCATTCACTCTCTTCTCTTCTCATTCGCATACATGCCTCACACCCTTGATAAAAACTTCTCTGCTTCTCCAGCTCACATTCCACACCGAATATTCTTAAGACCTTCCACAAAGCATCTCCATCAACCTTATGCTTTCTCCAAGTCCGTATATATATATATATATATATATATATATATATATATATATATATATATATATATATATATATATATATATATATATATATAATATATATATATCTTTCATACAATTCGCCATTTCCCGCGTTAGCGAGGTAGCGTTAAGAACAGGGGACTGGGCCTTTGAGGGAATATCCTCACCTGACCCCCTTCTCTGTTCCTTCTGTGTGTGTGTGTGTGTGTGTGTGTGTGTGTGTACTCTTGTTCACAGTCGACTTAACGTGAAATATATCACTTTAAAGAAATACACATCTGCGCTAATAAATACAGCTGTATACGACGAGTGATAAGATTAAAAATGGCTAGAATTATACAAAATATCAATATGTATCCACATACTGTAAATTTGTATCCTCAGACCGTAAATTTGTTTCCACTTACTGTTCCTCCGTATTTACATAACGTAAATCATATCGACCCTCAATAAACACACACCAAAAAGATAACGATGATTCATCAGAGCTCGAATGATCACATATGAACACAACACCTGAAGCTTCAGCACGAACCAACCTACCAAACTCTCTCTCTCTCTCTCTCTCTCTCTCTCTCTCTCTCTCTCTCTCTCTCTCTCTCTTACACATACACACACACACGTCACCGACCATGAGTCACTAAAGGGCCAGCCCGGGGTCGGACCGGCGTGGGTTCGAAACCATGGCCTATACCAAACCCAGGTGTCTATCCTTCCCTCATGCCTGGTCGATAAATGGGTAACTACGTTAGGCTGGTGCGCGTGTGTGTGCGCATACATACATATGAATGAAGACATGATTATATATATATATATATATATATATATATATATATATATATATATATATATATATATATATATATATATAAGGTTAACGCACAAAGAATGCTCACAAACACACGTAGTGTAAAACTGGCTGACGCATCCATATCAAGGAATCTAAACAACACACACACACACACACACACACACACACATCGCCGCAGTGTTTGCTCGCCTCAGTCATTAGCAAATCAGGAACTCCGTGTCTCATGTACAAAATGACCGACTTCCTGTGAAAACTAAACGTTTTATGCCCACTAAGAGAATTCTCGAGTCATAGTAACAGAAGGAGTCTGGTGGAGAATACCACTGACTCACTCAGTCGACCTGTGTGTGTGTGTGTCTGTCTGTCTGTCTGTCTCTCTGTCTGTCTGTGTAGGACGTTTGACTTCCTTGCTATCTTCCGGTGGTACATGGCCTGTTCATACCCGAATGATGGCGAGGATGGGCTAGCACAGCGATATGACATATAAGACAAAATATAGATCACACAGGGACGCTTGTGTTGAAATTTTCGACCTGATGGAAATAGACTTACTATTCCTTAGTGTCGACTTTGTTGTTCTCTCTCTCTCTCTCTCTCTCTCTCTCTCTCTCTCTCTCTCTCTCTCTCTCTCTCTCTCTAGAGGAACGATGCGCCTATCTTCCTCTCCTCCAGGGCTCTCCCATCCTCTCTTTAGCTATCCTCTAATCCGTTCCCCCATCATCTGCCTCGCTCATAGGTTACCTTCTCATCCAAGACATCAGGGAATAGAACGCGTCAGTATGATTCACTGTGTTCTACAATTTATACATATCCTGTTTCCTCTTCTTCTTCCTCCTCCCCTTTTCTTCTTCTTCTTCTTCTTCTTCTTCTTCTTCTTCTTCTTCTTCTTCTTCTTCTTCTTCTTCTTCTTCTTCTTCTCTACTTCTTCTTCTTCATCTTCTCTACTTCTTCTTCTTCCTCTCTTTTTCTTCTTCTTCTTCTTCTTCTTCTTCTTCTTCTTCTTCTTCTTCTTCTTTTTTCTTCTTCTCCTTCTTCCTCTTTTCTTCTTTTTCTTCTTCTTCTTCGTCTTCCTCTCTTTCTTTTTCTTCTTCTTCTTCTTCCTCATCTTCTCTACGGTACAAATTGCTTATTCATTTGAATGACGTACTGATAAGTTAAATGAACGATTACATGATTAATGACTGATTAGTTGACTCCTAAAGTGATTAGCTGCCCCTCTGTTAGACAGGTTGATCAATAGGGTCAAATGTTAAATCCGTTAATTGACCAATGTATTGACTAATATGCTAAAATTGAGGGATTGGGAGAACGGTTGTCTGACCAGTTTTCAGTTAAACAATTGGATGGCTGACTGTCTCATTAATCTAGCGGACAGTTGGCTGGTGTATTCAGTTTTCTAATTGATCACTTCACATTAACATCACAGGGGAAGGTTAGATGTAAATATGTCTATCAGTCATCACGGACAACAGCTTTCTTCTAATCATCTTGAAAGACTGAGAAATGGTTTTCCCCCTTTTTTTCCTGCTATTATTAACACTATATTACACACACACACACACACACACACACACACACATATACACACACACACACACACACACACACACACACACACACGATATCTTCTTCATGTTCTCTGTTATTGTTATCATTTGTGATGACGGATTATTTGTGTTTTCGTCTGATATCAGAAAATGTTTGAATGAATGAGAGTGTCGTGTTATATTCAGGTGCTGAAGCACTTGAATTTTTTGTTGTTATCTTAAGATTAAATAAATATTTGCCTCCTTTCTTGTTACTTTGAAACGTTACAGTATTTGATAGTTTTGTTGGGTCTTGTGACGTGGAGAGAAGTTTTTCTTTCTTGTTAACATAAAATACTGAAGATACGCAAAAAACTATAACACAGACATCTGCTTTCGTAACAATCTAACACAATAAGACTCTATCTAATCTAGCTATCCTGAAATTCGGCAATATATATATATATATATATATATATATATATATATATATATATATATATATATATATATACATATATATATACGAATAAAGTGCATATGAACGCTCAATTTACTGTTTTTTCTTACCTGATCTTAAATCATGGTACTCGCATGTTAATGGACACTAGTCATCAGTCCCCGTCTTACTAATGAATTCCATAAAACACCTGAAAGGTAAAGTACTTCATATCCTAATAGAGAAATGTGATTAATCAAAGACCTACGTGACTCCACTATTCATTTACAAAATTTTCTTGTCATGTCAATCGTGTATGTGTCCGTCCTTTTCTAATTACTAATTGCTATACAGATATTGACTATCGTGGACGCAGTCTTGTCTACAAGTGCTGCAACTACGATTAAGAGAAGGATGTCGCATGGAACTCATGAGTCCCATGTGGCGCAACATAGTCATTGGGAGAGAAATAAAGATTGAGAGAGATAGTGTCTACAAAATATCAGAAACACTTGTGTTAAGTTTAATGGCTACTTTAGGAGACAAGTTAAATTCCAAGTTAAATCTTGTTATTATGGAACTAATCTCTGGAGAGATCCAAACTAGATTTAAGGGTTTTATGACTCATAAATATGTGTGTGTGTGTGTGTGTGTGTGTGTGTGTGTGTGTGTGTGTGTGTGTGTCTGTGTGTGTGTGTGTCTGTGTCTGTGTCTGTGTCTGTGTGTCTGTGTGTCTGTGTCTGTGTGTGTGTGTGTGTGTGTAGACTTTAGGTTGACCTCAGTCGGACCTGGGCAGGAGTGAGGGTTGATTAGAGGCTAAGCATCGTTATCGAGACAGTCCAACTTTGTGTGATAGTGTAGTAGTAGTAGTAGTTACGGGTGGTGCCTCGTATCATATTGGGAATTTAATGACTAGCATGTGAGAATTTAGTTAACCGAATGAGAAACTGTGTGATGCAGAAGACAATCAAGGCGTCAAAAACAAGGGCTTTTGTTGCCAGGGTTACGAATCACCATAGCACCACCTGGTCAGCCCACGCCTCACTCACTCGTGTCGAGATCATTACGAATTAAGGATATTCTCCTAAAATAGATTGGTGTGGAGTGAATAAAATATCAAATTGTAAGAATGATAGAAATGATGTAGTGTTGAAGTCCTTTTATAGTTTGTATAAATACTGTGACTAGGTTAATAGTAAGAGTAAAATTGGTAAACTTAAGAGACGTGACATCGCTCATAGCAGGTCCACTATAGGATCAAGTATGCTGTAAAAGGTAATTTTTTCTTGGTGTTCAAGTAAGAAAATAGATGGTGAAAGTGACGATTAAACACAACGAAAACGCATCGAGTATGGAAAAGTGGATTAGTGGAGTAATTAATCGAGGACAGTGAACTGGATGCCTTAGTAATACAATAAATGGCATCCCACATTAAACAGAGCAGTGAGGAGGTTAGTGTTGGGTCAGTTTTATACCACATCAACGCAGAGACAGCTAGCTTCCACTGCTGCTTGCCTTGCCCTGGAGGCATAAAGTTGTCATCTACCCCAGCCTCGGCAGATTTTCTGTAAGGTGTCAGGCTCCTTCCTGTAGGGGTAACGGGCCAATGGTATGCCTACAGGGACACTCATAGCCTCACTTCCAACAGGGCACCAGCAAGGCCCGGGTGTCGGAGAGAGAAACGGTGACCGGTACTAAGAACGTACCGAGGGCGTGCTTGACCTGTCGGGGTGCGTCTTGCTCAACTCTGGGAGCAGAGGCACGTACAGGCTCACGTTCAGAATCGACCTGACCGGAAGAACGTGGTCTGTCGCTGAGGAAGTACTCCCACACACCCGTCCTCACCTACAGCGAGTTAGGTATGCCTGAACACTAGACACCGAGCAGAGCCGCCATTCGCTGTTGTACTGTGCGGCAAAAATTACAGCTTGTTTTGAGATGAAATTAGTGTAAAGTCCATTCCCTATAGCTATTCCTTCGCCCATCAGTCCTGTATTGCAGCTTAGTTTCAGTGTATTTCCCTATGATTCTTCCTTCGTCCATCAGTCCTATACTGTAAGAACCGTTTCATTTGTGAATATGAATAGGGTGTTAGAGCACATTTACTCTTGGGCGGTGACTGCGCATGCGTATGTGTCTTCCTTTACACTTACGAATTAGGGTGTTATGGTTATTATTACCAGGTGTGTTTAGGATGCGTGGCACATTACCTCTGTCTCTGTCCTTCGATTGGGATATCAAATGTAATATTGTTATTGACCTTTTCCTTAAAGCCTACAGGGAAGTGAGTGGACATGGTAGGCTTGGCAGTCCTGTGGGCTCACTGGCTCATTTAATGGTTTGATTAAGGGGTGTACTGAAGCTATGGCTTATGGGGGCCCCCATGTCACTCTTGATTGATCACACCAACACTACTAACCTAACCTGACAGAGCGCATATCTTTTGTAGTGTTTGTGTGTTAATGTTTTTTCTATCTATCTATCTATTTATCTCTCTCTCTCTCTCTCTCTCTCTCTCTCTATATATATATATATATATATATATATATATATATATATATATATATATATATATATATATATATATATATATATATATATAAACTGAAAAACCTTATACAATCCCATCCCAAGACGCATCAATCACTAATGTGTTACGCCGAGAATAGACCTCAGCCAGATTGATGGCAGACTCACAGGAAAATGATGATATACTGCTTCACGTCAGGGTTGCCAGTGACGGGAAGAGAGGACGACGGAGTGTGGCAATGGTCTGGTAACTCCATCGGGGAAATAGCGTCTGGGGCTTGCACGTATGTCTCGTCTACGAGATCCTTTGCATGCGTCTTGGTCGCATCAGGCCCTGCTGCTGCAGTTCGACCTACACTCACTCAGGGCGTTCTTAACAGATGTTCCTCCTCCTCCTCCTCCTCCTCCTCCTCCTCCTCCTCCTCCTCCTGTTTATGATATCCTCCTGGCTATGCTCCACTGAGAAGTAGGATGTGGTATCCCAGGGAAGGAATGTACTTAGGTACTACAAGCCACTCTAGGTCCTTGAGATTATACAATGGCCAACCTAGAGAGCACCCTATCAAACTTATGGGGCCTAGATAGGAAGGCTGTGGTTTTGGCGCATTGCACAAGACATCTAGAGAATGGATATGAACGAATGAGGCTTTTTCTTTTTCTGTTCTCGGCGCTACTTCGCCAAGATGGGAAAGACGAACAATATGGACTAAACAATATTTCAATGTTGTTTAACCTAAACTGGTAACATTCTTAATGTTGGGTTAAACATCATGAAAATAGTGTAAGATATGATTAAGAACTTATGCAAGATTTGTCCACCTTAGAAAAATTTCTGGTCATACAGTTGACTGTCGTAGCCTTAAGATTGTCAAATACAATAACTCAGGAATGAATAAAGACAACGATGAATCATCTCTTCAAACATAGTTGGGATATTATCATGAATCAAACAGTTGGTTTATATAAACTGAAATTATCTTATGAGTGCATAAGAATGTAAATGTGTTCCCAGAACATAGATTGACCTGAGTTTGTAATCTGAGAGAGGTGAGGTCGTCCAGGGTGACCTGTGTCCTAATACCTTCACCAGTTACTTAATTCATTTGCCAGCCCCGCCCAATGGCAGTTGGTATATTATATTCTGGTTCTTTCTATCTATACTCAGTCATGACGATGAAATTTTACGAAATTGCTCTACGCAACATATATATATATATATATATATATATATATATATATATATATATATATATATATATATATATATATATATATATATATATTTTTTTTTATTATACTTTGTCGCTGTCTCCCGCGTTTGCGAGGTAGCGCAAGGAAACAGACGAAAGAAATGGCCCAACCCCCCCCCCCCCCCATACACATGTATATACATACGTCCACACACGCAAATATACATACCTACACAGCTTTCCATGGTTTACCCCAGACGCTTCACATGCCTTGATTCAATCCACTGACAGCACGTCAACCCCTGTATACCACATCGCTCCAATTCACTCTATTCCTTGCCCTCCTTTCACCCTCCTGCATGTTCAGGCCCCGATCACACAAAATCCTTTTCACTCCATCTTTCCACCTCCAATTTGGTCTCCCTCTTCTCCTCGTTCCCTCCACCTCCGACACATATATCCTCTTGGTCAATCTTTCCTCACTCATTCTCTCCATGTGCCCAAACCATTTCAAAACACCCTCTTCTGCTCTCTCAACCACGCTCTTTTTATTTCCACACATCTCTCTTACCCTTACGTTACTTACTCGATCAAACCACCTCACACCACACATTGTCCTCAAACATCTCATTTCCAGCACATCCATCCTCCTGCGCACAACTCTATCCATAGCCCACGCCTCGCAACCATACAACATTGCTGGAACCACTATTCCTTCAAACATACCCATTTTTGCTTTCCGAGATAATGTTCTCGACTTCCACACATTTTTCAAGGCTCCCAAAATTTTCGCCCCCTCCCCCACCCTATGATCCACTTCCGCTTCCATGGTTCCATCCGCTGACAGATCCACTCCCAGATATCTAAAACACTTCACTTCCTCCAGTTTTTCTCCATTCAAACTCACCTCCCAATTGACTTGACCCTCAACCCTACTGTACCTAATAACCTTGCTCTTATTCACATTTACTCTTAACTTTCTTCTTCCACACACTTTACCAAACTCCGTCACCAGCTTCTGCAGTTTCTCACATGAATCCGCCACCAGCGCTGTATCATCAGCGAACAACAACTGACTCACTTCCCAAGCTCTCTCATCCCCAACAGACTTCATACTTGCCCCTCTTTCCAAGACTCTTGCATTTACCTCCCTAACAACCCCATCCATAAACAAATTAAACAACCATGGAGACATCACACACCCCTGCCGCAAACCTACATTCACTGAGAACCAATCACTTTCCTCTCTTCCTACACGTACACATGCCTTACATCCTCGATAAAAACTTTTCACTGCTTCTAACAACTTGCCTCCCACACCATATATTCTTAATACCTTCCACAGAGCATCTCTATCAACTCTATCATATGCCTTCTCCAGGTCCATAAATGCTACATACAAATCCATTTGCTTTTCTAAGTATTTCTCACATACATTCTTCAAAGCAAACACCTGATCCACACATCCTCTACCACTTCTGAAACCACACTGCTCTTCCCCAATCTGATGCTCTGTACCTGCCTTCACCCTCTCAATCAATACCCTCCCATATAATTTACCAGGAATACTCAACAAACTTATACCTCTGTAATTTGAGCACTCACTCTTATCCCCTTTGCCTTTGTACAATGGCACTATGCACGCATTCCGCCAATCCTCAGGCACCTCACCATGAGTCATACATACATTAAATAATATATATATATATATATATATCTTTCTTTCATACTATTCGCCATTTCCCGCGATAGCGAGGTAGCGTTAAGAACAGAGGACTGGGCCTTTGAGGGAATATTCTCACCTGACCCACTTCTCTGTTACTTCTTTTGGAAAAAAAAAAAAAAGAAAAATGAGAGGGGAGGATTTCCAGCCCCCCGCTCCCTTCCCTTTTAGTCGCCTTCTACGACACGCAGGGAATACGTGGGAAGTATTCTTTCTCCCCTATCCCCAGGGATATATATATATATATATATATATATATATATATATATATATATATATATATATATATATATATATATATATATATATATATATATATATATATCAGTAAGCTTTTGCTTTTCTTGATTCAACATAAACTTGAAAACGTTTAATATGGTATGTACACAGAGAGGGAAAACTAACATCCTAAAGACTGATATGAAATCCATGAGGGCGAGAGGAGACTTGGGCCTGGATGCGTTGATCATCGGATCTCACGCGTTAAGTCACCGATACGGAATCGAAGACTAAGGTCTCTGACTCGGCCCGTCTGCTGGTTCAGAGTACAGGAGAAAGATTCTTGGATGAAAAGAAATTACTCCCTCTATGATTTGTGATTTGTTCTGACCTCCTGCAGTGCTTGAGGACTGTCGTGTTGTCCACCAGCTGCTGTCGTGTAAGGGAGGTCCTGTGATCTTCCTCCATGTGTTGGTTTAGGTGCACCCTCCTGCAGGTGTAGTTTAAGTCGACGACTCAAAGACGTGAAAACTCATAAGTCTGATCGATACTCCTTACGTCCCATAATTCCCCAAGTCGCTACTCCTCCTTACGTCCCATAATTCTCCAAGTCACAACTCCGACATACTACAAAACGAAGCAGCTGGGTGACATAATAACACCATATATCCTTGCTAAATATATCCTAAAGTCTCGCGATCAACATCTAGAAATAATTCCCACTCTTCAGCTTGAAGGACTACTTGTGTCTCTGGATCTGCAAAGCTTGTTCACTAAAGTTCCTGTTCATTGAAACCCTCGACATAAATTCTAAGACATGTACATAATCACCCAGTGATGGCTGACTCTTACATTCTCCCTCTCATACTAGCAGAGCTTCACAAGGCAAGCACCTATGGAAGCGCCGTTCAGCCTTAGAGAAGGTAAGCTTTCGCATCAAATTGAATAGTCGTAATGAATGGTTAATCATCCCTGTGGTCACCCGTTTACTAGTGGGGTCATCCCCAGGGATTCGTCCCTTGAGCGTATACTTTTCATCATCTATGTTCATGATATTGATGTCGGCATGAATAACCCAGTGTCCAGATCTGCAGAGGACACAAAAAGATAAGCAGTGCTATATCAACCGATGACGATAAGCAAAGATTACAAGGGGATCTAGATATATGGTCTGGAAAATGGCAAGAGGATCTAGATGTAATAGCTGATTGGTCTAGAAAATGGCAAATGCCATTTACCTTTAAATATCAGCTGTTGCAAGTAGGAAACATTTCTTCTACTGCTTTCAAAAGGGACCACATTTTTCTTTGAGTAGAGCTAAGGTCACACTTCCGCGCTTGGACGTTGGGTCTGTGTGGTCTGTGTATCTATGTAATTGTCCTTCGTCCTGTGGGCATCTGGGGATCCTGGTAGTGGGCGCGTCATCCCTAGGAATAAAAACTCTCGACCTCAAATGATAATCTTGAGGTCAAACACAATTGTCACAGCGGGAGGTAATGAATGTTTATATCTTACCCTTCAAGATTAGTTGATTTACGGGTGATCCGAGCTAAGAGTTACTGGGGCAGTGGACATCACTGCTCCGTATCTGTACTTCGACTGATATATTTCTTGGGGAAAAAAAAAAAGAGAAAGAATTAGAGTATGATAAATATTAATGGCCATGAGGACAGGTATAAGGGAGGATAAGTATGGACTGAAAGGTCGCTTTGGATGAGTTATAGTGACACATGCAGTGATTCGATCTGGCTTTTGATTGGGTGAGAAAAGACTGTTGTGAATTTTGGGATTAAACACATGAAGAGTGTGTGGGTGGGAACTGGCGCTATTACCAACGAAGGGTGTTCTCTCTCTCTCTCTCTCTCTCTATCTCTCTCTCTCTCTCTCTCTCTCTCTCTCTCTCTCTCTCTCTCTCTCTCTCTCTCTCTCTCTCTCTCTCTCTCTCTCTCATACGTTATTCCAAACAGTGCTTAGATTATTTTCAAACAAATGGAAAAAAATATCCTAATGAATGTAAATCATTTAATGGGCCAATCAGAAATATATTTAAAAAAAATCTGGTTTGAGTGCAACGTGATAGAAGCCTCACACACACACACACACACACACACACACACACACACACACACACACACACGTGTATACACAATGGGCCTCCGTGATATAATGGTGAGCGTTACTGATCATGATTTAGTATGGGCCAGTCCGGTGTCTGACTCGCATAGGTTCGAATCCTGGGCGTGGCAGTGAGCTCAGGCAACACAAGTAACGCACAGGTAGTAATCACAAATAGTAACCACAAATAGTAATTACAGCTCATCTTGAGAAGCGAGAGAAATTAATAAAGAATGTCCTGGGTAGCCAAGCTAAGGGGAAAGTCTTGAGGCTTTCAAGTTGCCAGTGATGGATGAAAGAAGAGTGAGTGGCAGCCAGACTGAAGAGGTAGACACTAAACAATTCTTTGAAAAATGTAGGGATAAAACCTGTATATCTACCTTGCCAAACCTAATAACCTTTCATTTACATTTACTCTTAACTTCCTCCTTTCACACACTCTTCCAAACTCAGTCACCAGCTTCTGCAGTTTCTCACTCTGCCAAATTGGAATGTCCTTGGCAAACAATGAAATAATTCACTTCCTAGACCTCTCCCCATCCCATACAGCCTGCATACTCGCCTCTCTCTCTCCGACACTCTTGTATTTACTTCCCTCACCACCCCATCCATAAAGAAATGAAACAACCATGGTGACATCACACACCAATGCCGCAGACAAGCCTTTATTTGGATCCATACACTCTCCTCCCTTCCTACTGGTACACACGCTTTAAACCCTTCAAAGAAACTCAATACTTCTCTCATCTTTCCTCCCTCATCATATATTCTTAAGACCTTCCAAACGACATCCATATTTACCCTATCATACGCTTTCTCCAGATCCATAAATACCTCATACAAACCCATCTGTTTCTCTGAAACAGGAATTCCCAATAACCAGTCCTTGTTTTTTTGCCCAAACCTCCACGGCCTGTTCACCATTTCTGGTCACATTACTGTGTACCCCGTGCCCCCCCCCCCCCCCCCCTCCACAACCCAATCATACCCTCAACTGCCACATTGCTCTTCGTATTTAAGTCACCTCCATTATTAATACCTACACTTTAGCATCAAAAAGGCTAACACACACTCAGCGGCTCCGAAAACTCTTGCCTCTCATGATCTTTCTTCTCATGGCCAGGTGCACAAGCACCAATAATCATTGTAATCCACTTTCAGTCTTACCCACATCAGTCTGGAACTCCCTTCCTTCCGCTCTTTCACACTCCCACAACTCCTACTTCCGCAGTAATGATACCCCTTCCTTAGTTTTTGCCCTCACACCAACCCTGACTTTACCCCTAAGATATATCTAAATTGTTCTTCCCCTTTACCCCAGACCTTTGTCTTTATCAGAGCCAGAGCTTCCACTATATATATATATATATATATATATATATATATATATATATATATATATATATAGATAGATAGATAGATAGATAGATAGATAGATAGATAGATAGATAGGCAGCCAAGGATAAGGGTATAAATTTCTCCTCATAACGCGTCGCATGTAAAGTGCAGTGACTAGCTGGGTATTGCACGCACGTGCAGTGATCCTCTCCCAAAATCAAAAGTCCCTCTCCACTGTCTTTAAGTGGCGGGCAGATTGACTCAAGTACGTTAGAGTCACGAGATGAGACATTCAGGGCCAACCTCTGACAATAAGGTGGGGTACCTAACCACCGTTAGGGTTGTTAGGGGCCGATTTCTAGGGTACAAAAGGTTCGACCGAACCTGAAACTAGGTTATGAGATGGATGGGTCGTTTATATGGGATGGGTTGTACTCCACTGAGGGTTATGAGACTGGGTCGTACTGGAGTTGTACTCTGCCAAACGAGAAAAAAATGCAAACACTTAACAGAAAACGATACGAAGTCGACGAAGTAAAATACTAAAAAAAAAGAAAAAGAAGAATGCAATGACCTCAGGGGAAGAAAATGCAGACATCTCAACAGCAAAGAATGCCATCAATCAGTAAAAAAAAAAAAGAAAAAAAACAGAGAAAATGGAGACACTTCATGAAAGAAAGAAAAAAAGAAAATGCAGACACGCAACGAAATATAATGCAGACTTGCAACAAGAGAAAGGATACAGACGCAACAGACGAGAATACAGATATCTCGAGAGAGGAAAATATAGCCAGTGAACAGAAGGAAACGTCCCAATGATACATCCGATCATAGAGTGTGCAGATCGTCAACTGCTGAATGTTGATGATTTGTCATCATATGGAGACTACTATCATGGAAAGAAATAGCTCTATATTGGCCCCAAACATGCCTCTATAGTTTCCCTGCTTCTAGAAGGACGTATATCAAGCCTATGCTGAGAATCTGAGACGTATTGCTCTGTAATCCAAAATAACTCAGAACGTCTTTGATTGTAGTCCAAAACGCCCCTCAAACCCATTTATTGACGCTTCAAGAGGACCTAAAATGATTCTTTTTTTTCGCTATTTGATATTGTAGTCCAGAAGGGATACGAACCTGTTCTTTTGTGATCGAAATGGCCACAGGGGTATGGCTAAACGACGTGGTTGGATGATATACCTCACCAAAGAGAAGATACTCAGTCACGTCAGGATCTGCTGCCAACGCCATCTGTTGATTAAATGTTGCCCTACGCAGGCATACCTTATACGAAGCACTTTATTCACAAATAGATCTCAAAATTCAGTGCCATAACTTTAAAGCTTATTGCTCACAATCTACATTTAAAATAAAAGCTAATTGCATTATAAATAAAAAAGAAAAAAACATTGAAATTTATTTGTTGTTCTCATCTGGCTAAGTCATTTGCCCTTCTGGCAACCTTATAGTCAGTTTGTGTTTGATGGTGACGTGGGAGGGTGTGGTGGGGTTAGTGACCAAAACACTGACCTCTCGAACGGTCGTAATTATAGCGAAGTACCGCAGCTGGCTGGCGGGACTACATTGACAATGAACAGCTAAAAGTGAATCTATTTTCGTGATCGATTCAAGTGATTTTTTCTTGTGATAAGTGTTTGATAAGCCCCTTGAGAACAATGAGTGAACGCTTCGAGTGTAACGACTTAATAACTCGATGACTGAATCCTTGAGGACGATGATTTAACGAATGAGTACGATGACTTAGTCTTCGAGTACGATGATTTTAACCGTTGAGTACGATGACATAACCCTTGAGTACGATAGCATAACCCTTGAGTACGATGGCATAACCTTTAAGTACGATGACTTACGTAAGATGCCACCCCCATGTGTAGGATGAATCAAGTCATCCAACTTAACGTCACTGTGTTTGGACTTCAGAGCTTATCACATCATCTACCAGTGTCACTGTGGCCGTGTTCTAGTACTAGCTAAATCCACCAAACGAATAATCTCTTAACACTGACTATTGTCAGTTTTTGGGGATATCTAAGCACCACATAACACCCTCCCTATGCATGTAGTTCTTGTGTACACGGGGGTTAAGTCTTCGTACTTACGTTTTCGCACCTATATGGTTAAGTCTTCGTACTTAAGGAATTAAGTGATTGTATAAAGAAGTTCAGTCATCGCTCTGATAGGGCTGTGGTGAATGACAAAAGGATTTTGACTAAACGCTGAGTGTTACCAGTTGATACGCAACTGCAACGAACACAGCAACAGACAGACACACCTCCTCTCCTCGGATCCCCTCTGTGTGTGTGTGTGTGTGTGAGGAGTGGGCGAGCAGAGTTCGCGTGTTGACGACCGTGCAAATTCTCTCCATTCGGGCGAAGGACTAAGGTAAGTAGAGTGGAAGTTGATATTGTTGAAGGTTGTCCGGTAGTAAAATGCACGTATTAGCCTCTCCAGTCTTCTGTCTTTCCTGATTAGAAACAATGTGTCCCGCTTGATTGTGATGGATCATGACGTATCATCGAGTGAATTGGGCATTTGGGAGGTTGTGGAGTAAGACGGAAGCAGCAAGAACGAGTCTGCAACTTCCTTACGTTTTTGTGGACCGCCTCGTTAGTCCGTTTAGATGGTTGTTTGGCGTCTTTTCCTTGTTTGCTTAGAATGTTTTTTTTTTTTCCCCTCACGGGTGATTAGTATGTTATGGTCTATTCGGTTTTTAACGTGGTATGAGGGTATGCTGGTGAGGTGTACTTATGTGGGAAGGACAGGATAATAGGAGACTCGATGGTTCATAACAAGGTTATCTGTGAATTCAGACCTAATGCTCTTGTTTTACCGGTAGTTTGTAAGCAGGCATTAATGAGGCGACCTCGTTTGTATGAAGTACACGTAAATACCAAGTTAGTATCCAAATAGCAACGGATCATTGGGTCGTTTCAAGGCTTGAGCACGACAGTACGACCCTTGAGCACGACAGTACGACCCTTGAGCACTACGGTACGACCCTGAGCAACGACAGTACGAGCCTTCAGCACGACAGGACGACCCTTGTGCACGACGGTATGACCCATGAGCACGGCAGCCCGACTTTTGAGTATGACGGTATGACTTTTGAGCAGAACGGTACGACCTTAAACCCGACAGAATGACCCTTGAGCACGACAGTACGACCCTTAAGCACGAAGGTACGATCTTGAGCAACGATGGTACGATCCTTGAGCACGACGGCACGACCTGGAAAAAGACGGTACGACCCTTCATCACGACGTTACTACTTTAATTAAACCCGACAATATAACCCTTGAGCACGACGGCACGACCATTGAGCACAATGGTACGATCTCCAGCACGACGTTACGACCCTTGAGCAACGATGGCACGACCCTTGGCACGACAGCACGACTTTGAGCTCGACTGTACGACCCTTGAGCTCGACTGTACGACCCTTGAGCACGACATCACGACTCTTGAGTACGATGGCGTGACCTTTCTGACCCCGAGTGAGTTCAAACGTCACGTCATCATGCCAAAGATTCATACCGTCGTGTTCTGGATCTCAAAGACAGCTGTGTATGCCCTCTCCTACTCAAGTCTAGGCCAGTTACTTTCAAAAGTATGCGTAATATATTTCTAAGTGTATCGTCAAGATCAGGGTATTGTTAACATCCACTACGTGCGTGCAAGGGAAAACAAAAGAAATACCGGAACTTGTTAAGCATTTCCAAAAAGGTTTCTGATTACCTGTAACATTATTGGTAGTAAAAAGACACACATACACACACACACACACACACACACACACACACTCTCTCTCTCTCTCTCTCTCTCTCTCTCTCTCTCTCTCTCTCTCTCTCTCTCCCTCTCTCTGTCTCACACACACACACACACATTCTCTCTCCCTGTCTCACACACACACACACACACACACACACACACACACTCTCTCTCTCGCACACACGCGCGCACATTCTTCAGTAGATGAAGCCCCACGAGTGTAAAACTCCCTCCTCCCCGTACAGTACAAGTTGATGATTTCATACATACGCACGCAAGCACGCATGCACAAATATAAAACACGATTTCACGTATGCAAGCAAATAAAAGCACGTACATACTAATACATACACATACAAACACCATACAGACACATACACGCATTCACACACACCCACATAAGAATATACAAGCACAAACGCACACAAACATAGAGATGAGTGCAAACACACAAAGAGAAATACTTGCAAATGCATGCATACTTGAAGATTAACGATTTGTTTATGGACAAGGTGGTAAGGGAGGTAAACGCAAGAGTCTTGGAGACAAGGGCGAGTATGTAGTCTGCGGTGGGTGAGGCGGGGGATCTGGAAAGTGAGTCATTTGTTGCTTGCTGTTGACGCAGCACTGGTGGCAGACTGAACATTAGGCTTATCAAGCCAGAGGGACAGGTTAGTCGGGGTGTGTGAATCTGAATTAAGAAAAATGAGAAATGAAGTGTTTCAGATATCTGGGGGTGGACACGGCAGCAAATAGAAACATGGTCGTAAAAATGAGTCGTATGATGGTTAGGGGGCGAAGGTTCTGGGAGCACTGAGAAATGTGTGGAAAGAGAAGTCGTTATATGGAAAGGCGAATCGTTATGGGGAAGGGCGAATATGAGAGGTATAGTGATAAGATGAATGTGGGTGAGAGAAAGTGTGCTGAAATTGTTTGGACATGCGGAAAGAATGAGTTAAGAGAGGCTGACAAAGAGGATATGTTTGTTAGAAGTGTATTGGAAAGGGCGAAAGGGAGACCAAATTGGAGATGAAAGGATGGAATGAAAAGCGTTTTGAGTGGTCAGGTCTGAGCATGAAGGAGGATGAAACGTATGCACTGAATGGAGTGAACTGGAACGATTTGGTTATACAGGGAGCGAAATGCTATGAACGGACTCAGCCAAGGTGTGAAACGCCCTGGGTAGACCGCGGAAAAGTCTATAAGGCCTGGATGTGGATAAGGAGCTGTGGTTTCGGTGCATTTCACGTAAGAGCAAGAGAATGGATGTGAGCAAATGCGACCTCTCTTCATCTGTTCCTGGTGATATCTTGCTAAAGTGGGAAACAGCGGACAACTATGAAAAAAGAAATACTTGAATGTACTCTCACAAAGACGCTAAGACAAACACGCATAAGAACACACAACACACTGCCGCCCGGTACACACACAGACACAGACACACACACATACACACACACACACACACACACACACACACACATACACTCACAGATACACACACACACACACACACACACACACACACACACACACAGAGTTAAAGTATGTGATAATACTTATCAGGGGTCTTATTCCTTGAGCGCTACAGTACGACCCTTGAGCGAGAGGTTAAGATCCTTGACCACGACGCAACCTCCTTCGGATATGACTGTAAGACCCTTTGAGAGCAGCGGTACGACCCTTGAGTACGAAGGTAAGACTTTCGACCACGGCGGAATGATACCTGAGCATGACGGTGCCACTTGAGTTCGACGGCTCGACCCTCGAGTATGATGGCTCAGCCTTAGACCTGATCCTTAACAGGTCACGCTATCATGCCTAGAGGAACGTATTGTCGTACTCAAGGGTCGTAATGTCGTGCTCAAGAAACGTATCATCGTGCTCAAGGGTCACACCTCCGTTCTCAAGGGTCGTACTGTCATGCTCAAAGGGTTTAGCACTTAAACTCTGTCCAGTACCCTGAGGCATATGAGAAACCGAGAGAGATCCTCATATGGCATCTTCGCTTTCTTCATCCCTGAATAGAGAATGAAATTTGTACCTGGACACAGACTTTTGCCTTTATGTACGACGGAACGAGAAAAATGTATTATAGTTTATACTCCCTCAAAATAAATGTGAGTATACTTGAATATATTTTGAGGTATACTCTCGAATATAGATGCTTCCAACCCCTGATGGTTCCCAGATGTATCTATGGTGTATCATGATTATTAAGTATTGAAGTACAATCTTTTTTTTTTCATTTATTTCTTTCTCGATAGTGTGGGCAGACGGACGATCACTATAGCTATTCATTTGTTAGATTAGTGACAGCTACTTTTTCTGGAAATTATTCATTGAAGCTAATACTCACATCATTATTACTCGGAAGATGAAAGATCACTCATGATACTCGATGAATAAGGTGAGATAATCTTTGCGAAGAAAACCTTTGATCAGATTCATTTTCGTGCGATTTTCGAGACTTGCGTAACGACAGGGTTCTCTTTACATATATATATATATATATATATATATATATATATATATATATATATATATTTATATATATGCCACCGCGCTAATCGGCACTCCTTCAGAAATCGTTTGGGGGGCTGGTGGGATGTGGATGAACTGCGTCTCTGGGAGCAGAACTTGTTCTGTTGTGCAGACAATATCAAGTTTGTGTTACTCTGCCACGAAGTGTTTTGTAAGGTGGGGTCTGGGGTGGACCTTTATGTAAAGAAACATACACACAAGGAAAAGATGCGTAGCATAAACACACGAACAAGTATGCAAAGCACCGCTTACACTGCATATATGCATATATTCATAATCACTTGAATTTCAACACATAAAGACACACGCACTCACACACACACACACACACACACACACACACACACACACACACACACAGAGGCAATCAGACAGATGATGATACCTAGACACTTGCAGCAACTTAACAAGTTCTGAGTGAGCACTTTGGGAGAAGAGGAAGTCTGTAGGAGGGAAGAAAAAGCAGGGTGGTGATGAGAAAGAAAGTTGCAGGAGAGGGAGCGTGAGTTAGGGTTGGATGAGTGGTGATCCCCCTTCGGTGACACAGGAGGCTACGACTTGCACATCAAGTCTCTCTAATACCACGAGAGGCTGAGGCTAAGGTTCTCTCTCTATAGCAACAGGATCCTAAGACTTGAGGTCAGTACAACGATAGGCGTAGGGTTAGGTCTGCCTGGTGCAGCAATAACCGAGGACTAGCCAGATCTGTCCAGTACAACAATAAGCTCAGGCTAGGTTCTCTTGTGTACAACAAGAGACAGAGGCTACGTCTGTCTAGTACGGTAGTAGGCTAGGGCTAGGTCTTCTAGTACGGTAGTAGGCTAGGGCTAGATCTTCTAGTACGGTAGTAGGCTAGGGCTACGTCTGTCTAGTACGGTAGTAGGCTAGGGCTAGGTCTTCTAGTACGGTAGTAGGCTAGGGCTAGGTCTGTCTAGGACACCAGTAAGGCAGGGCTAGCTTTGTCTAGAGCAACAACAGACCTGGGTTAGGTCTTGTTTAGCACAGCAGTGAACTAGGGTAAGGTCTTGTTTAGCACAGCAGTGAACTTAGGTAAGGTCTGTCCAGTACAACAAGAGGCTGTGGTTAGGTGTGACTAGTACAATAGACTAGGGATATACCTGTCTTGTGCAACAACAGACTTGAGGCTGAGGCTAGGTCTGTCCAATTATACAACAAGACGCTGAGGCGAAATCCCTCGAGTCAGTTATGGAGCTGAGGCGACGCCCTAGGGCCGTCCAGTAACACAAGAAGCCAAGGCTGAGGTTAGGCAATTTGTTGAACCCCGCGAGGCATCTGTTGTCTCAGCCGGAGACGCCACCAGCGTCCGACGGGCCTGTGCCGAGAAGAGGGTTGGGTTGAGGTCCTCCCTCAACGCTGTGGAATGTCCAGGGGCCCCCCAAAAACACTCCTCCCTCGGGAACTCCCTCGGGAGTGTCCATCTCGTCGTCCGCGGAGCTAACCCCCGCCGCCTCCACCTCCCTCATCAACAAACCCCTCATTTATTTAATTGTTGTGATTACTTGTTCATATAAAAATCAATCTATTTCGTAATCAGGTTCTCCGGCAGGGGGCCTTCTTGGCGGTCGCCCAGACGTCTGAAACGACTTCGCCTCCGTGTCAGAATGCTTAGCTCACTGACGGGGCCAGAAACCACAGGGTTTTTTTTGCCCTTTGGCTGAGCGAAGAGGCGGTGCCAGTTGACTAACCATTCTGGGCCAGGTTGATGGGGGAGAGTAGCACTATTTTTCCCCATGCTAACAAAGCAATAACCAACTCGGATCTTTAATTGGTTTTCAGTTATCGTTAAAGCTTGATAGATAATTACATTTATCCATTCTCTGCTTATCGCCCTGGCGAGGTAATGGGAGTATGCATCGGCTCGGCCATTGTGACTCTCCAGGTACTCAGTAGCCGGCCAGACAAAGACGTGATTAGTTCGCTAATGTGATAATTAAAGAAGTGAATTACGAAGAGAACGTTCCGCTTCTTTTTCTTCTCTCTCCCTCTCTCTCTCTCTCTCTCTCTCTCTCTCTCTCTCTCTCTCTCTCTCTCTCTCTCTCTCTCTCTATCTATCTATCTATCTATCTATCTATCTCTGCTTCTCTCTCTCTCTCTCTCTCTCTCTCTCTCTCTCTCTCTCTCTCTCTCTCTCTCTCTCTCTCTCTATCTATCTATCTATCTATCTATCTATCTATCTCTGCTTCTCTCTCTCTCTCTCTCTCTCTCTCTCTCTCTCTCTCTCTCTCTCTCTCTCTCTCTCTCTCTCTCTCTCTCTCTCTCTCTCTCTCTCTCTCTCTGCAAGCAAAGGGTGGTTAGGTACCCACCAAACCAAGGGATGTCTGTATATTAGCAGTACTACACGTTTATGGGTGATTTAGGGTAAATTAGTGATGGCTACCACTTCAGTGACTGTCAAGTGTCACTCCTTTGACCTAGCACCCGTCGTTGTGTCTATCATCCTGCCCCACCCACACACGGGTAACTGACTACCACCACTCCACCACAGTCTCTTCACCTCCCATATAACACATAACAATAACTAATTCTTAACGACTCGTTCATCGTAACTTTATACCTCCCTTGCGGTGAGCGCCACGCGTTAGCCCTGCATTTTGGCAAAATCTCGTTGCATCTACTCGTAAGTCAGTGATTAAGTAAGCCTAATAACAAGATTTTACTGTAAATATCTATAAGTAAGTATTTAAGTGAGCACACATAGCAAAATCTCGTCGAAAGCACTCGTAAGTAATTAAGTTAAGCAATTATGTAAGTAAGCACACATGGCGAAATCTTGTCGTAAACACTCGTAATTAAGTAAGTAAGTTAGTAAGTAAGTAAGTAAGTAAGTAAGCACACATGGCAAATTCTCGTTGTAAATACTCGTAAATAAGTATCTAAGTAAGTGTGTATACAAGGCAAAATCTCGTCCTAAGTACTTGTAAGTACCCTGCTTGTGTTGTTGTTGTTGTTTTTCTAGTAGGGTGGTAAGTGGAGAGGAGGAAGAGGTGGGAGAGGGGAAGGGTTAGTTTGAAATGGAAGAGAGGACTGAGGTGTGTACAGGTGTGTGGTGCAAGGCCTTTGATGCATGTGGGGGATTATCTGGAAGCGTCTGTGTTTGGTGCCTTAATTGTATACTCCCGGCTGACTGGGTGTGTGTGTGTGTGTGTGTGTGTGAGTGTAATTGTATTGTATCTCTCGTTCCTCTTTAGGAGTTGCAGTGGAAGTACACATCTCTGTCTCTCTGTCTCTCTCTCTCTCTCTCTCTCTCTCTCTCTCTCTCTCTCTCTCTCTCTCTCTCTCTCCCACACACACAACACGTATTTGGAGAGAGAGAGAGAGAGAGAGAGAGAGAGAGAGAGAGAGAGAGAGAGAGAGAGAGAGAGAGAGAGAGCCCCTTCCCTCCCCCACGCCCTTCCTCCTCTCATAAATTAGCCGCTCTAATCGCCCTCGTCCTCGAAGGAATTAAGTCAGACGGAATAAATCGCCAAGGATGAAAGACCTCGAGCGTAATGTATGAATTTATTTCGTGTCCGGGACGAGCCCCCCCCCTCCCCTCAAAAACGGGAACGTTACTAATTCACATCCGGGCCCTTTGAAGATTTTACGTAAGACGCGCGGGAGGAAGCGTCCGCGAGGAGTGGCGAAATTTACATGATATTAGCGGGAAAAGATGTTTTATGAGTCATGGTTTTTAATAGCAGTCTAACATCCACCAAATACTCCTCTCAATATCCCGTATTGAACATCAGGAGATATTGATCTCTTCTTGTGTGTTTTTATCGCCATCAGATACTCCTCTCAATATCCCATTTTGAATATCAGGACATATTGATCTCATCTCGTGTTTTCATCATGATATATCAAACAGGGTCTTTTTTTTCTATCATTATTTCTACCTCGTTATGTTCCTGATTTTGACAAAAAGTGTCATATATATACATTATGTATACATCCATTACTCAGGAGCTATCAGAGGCTTTGGTCGTCATTTAAAGAGGGTCAAATTTGCAGTGTGTGAACAATGAGGTCAAGAAATTGGTTAAGGTGTTGGGGGAAAACAATGGTTTAGAAGTTGTTCTCAGGGTAATTCCTGATTATCTAAACTGACCTCCAAAGGGTGATGGTACGATCCTTGAGTACGACGTTACGATCCTTGATTACGACGTTACGATCCTTGATTACGACGGGACGATCCTTGAGTACGACGTTGCGATCCTTGAGTACGACAGTACGATCCTTGAGTACGACGGGACGAACCTTGGGTACAGCGGTATGATCCTTGATTACGACGGTTCGATCCTTGAGTACGACGTTGCGATCCTTGAGTACGACGGTACGATCCTTGAGTACGACAGTACGATCCTTGAGTACGACGGTACGAACCTTGGGTACAGCGGTATGATCCTTGATTACGACGGTACGATCCTTGAGTACGACGTTGCGATCCTTGAGTACGACGGTACGATCCATGAGTACAACGTTACGATCCTTGAGTACGACGTTACGATCCTTGATTACGACGGTTCGATCCTTGAGTACGACGTTACGATCCTTGAGTACAACGTTACGATCCTTGAGTACGACGGTACGATCCTTGAGTACGACGGTACGATCCTTGAGTACAACGTTACGATCCTTGAGTACGACGGTTCGATCCTTGAGTATGACGGTACGATCCTTGAGTACAACGGTACGATCCTTGAGTACGACGGTACGATCCTTGAGTACGACGGTACGATCCTTGAGTACGACGGTACGATCCTTGAGTACGACGGTACGATCTTTGAGTATGACGGTACGATCCTTGAGTACGACGGTACGATCCTTGAGTACAACGGTACGATCCTTGAGTACGACGGTACGATCCTTGAGTACAACGGTACGATCCTTGAGTACGACGGTACGATCCTTGAGTACAACGGTACGATCCTTGAGTACGACGGTACGATCCTTGAGTAAGACGGCACAGTCCATAAGTACGACGATATGATCCTAAAATACGACAGACGGTGTGATCCTTCAGTACGACGGTACGATCCAACAGTACGATGATACAGTCCTTCAGTACGACAGACGGCTCTGTGTTGAGTGCGACGGTACGATCGTTGAATGGGATAATAAAACTTTTGGAAACGCGAGTACGATTCCAAACCTTTGGTACATATGTTCATTTAATCTTCAGGAAATGTGAGGATTCCAAACCTCTGATACATATAATCACTTAATCTTCAGGAGATGTGAGGATTCTAATCAGATTAATATGTTTACTACCAATTTGTTCAGACTCATTGATCAATAAGATCACTCAACAGTATAATCGTCAATGAGCAGTGAAATAGATTAATCATACATCAGACGCATTTCCATCTTGCTTATATTAATCCGTCAGTGTCGTCTGGGCTCAGTTTTTCCCTATAGACTCATAATTCGTGAAAGATACTCACGTTTTTTACTCACAATGTCCTCATAACTTCTGCCACTCGTAGTATTTCCTTAGAATTCAGAGATGATATTCATGGCCCCCTTAACACCATAAACGGAAGTATATATATATATATATATATATATATATATATATATATATATATATATATATATATATATATATATATATATATATATGACTTGTACGGATATAATGGTATACTTTAACAGCATATTTGATCGATGTATATTTTGGTATGATCATATATATTCCTGTCTCTCATCTCCAGTGTCATTTTCATCTCTGTCTCCTTCAAACTCCTCACATGCATCATTACCACCCATCCTCCTACCTTGCTCTTATCTCTCCTCCCCCGTTATCAGCTTCCCCTCATCATCTCGTCATTATCAAGTTGTCGCCAAAACTGTCACCCGCTGTCGGAGCCAATCCTCCTCCTCCTCCTCATTATCCTCACCAGCAATATCATCCGTCCAATCGATCATTTCGAATCACCAATCATCATCACCACATCATCATGGCCGTCGTTGCAAACTGTCCTCCTCTCTGTCCTTGTCATCGTTCATAATCATTATTCCTTTCGAACTGCTGTTCTCATCATCGGCTTCCTCAATAGTAATGTAATTTGTAGTTCCTTTACCATCTTGCTATTGTTTCCATGATTTCAATCACCTTCCTCAATAGTAATGTAATCTTTAGTTCCTTTACTATCTTGCTATTGTTTCCATGATTTCAATTACCTTCCTCAATGGTAATGTAATCTGTAGTTCCTTTACCATCTTGCTATTGTTTCCATGATTTCAATCACCTTCCTCAATGGTAATGTAATCTTTAGTTCCTTTACCACCTTGCTATTGTTTCCATGATTTCAATCACCTTCCTCAACAGTAATGTAATCTTTAGTTCCTTTACCATCTTGGCATTTCTCCCATCATCATCATTATTACCTTCCTCAATAATAATGTAATCTTTAGTCTTTTTATCTTGCTATTGTTTCCATTATCAATGTCACCTCATAAATGGTCTTCATCACCCCATCATTATCATTATCACTTTACGAAGGGTACTCATAACCCCATCATTACAGTCATTATCGTCAGCAAATTCTAATTAAGGGTCTATCTAATGAACATCTCATTAACATGCTTAACGTTTCCATAGCAGTTACCATATGTGTGATTTTTATTTTCGTTGGACTGTGATGCTCATATATACTTAACACAACTGATACATATATGCCAGCATAAGTGGACAAAGAACCTACTCACACGTACTTACAGGGAACACACCCGTGGTTTAGTGGTTAGCGTTCGAGGGTGACACATTGACGGGTCGCCCAGGGTAGAGCGCGTAGGTTCGAATCCTGGCTGCAGCAGTCGGTCCACAGTTAACCCAGCTGTTCATCCATACTTAGGGGTTGATCGATAAAGTGCGTCCCTAGCTCAGGCTATGTAAATATATATATATATATATATATATATATATATATATATATAGAGAGAGAGAGAGAGAGAGAGAGAGAGAGAGAGAGAGAGAGAGAGAGAGAGAGAGAGAGCGTTAATGAGATGGCCTCGATCAGGGTCTCAGTTGCCCGTGCCGTCTCAGCGAACAGAAAAATACTGTTACTCACATACAACGTCCTGCCGACCACAGACATGGGACCATGCGATGGAGGTGCAAAGGAATACGAAGGAATTCAAGCACCAGCCGACCACTTGGTGGTCCCTTTAAGGCTCTTTGTAATAGTGGGACAGACATAATCATCTTCGATCAGTGTGGTTAGAGTAGGAATACGTGTGTATTCAAGATAGTAAAATATTACATACTTTTCCTGTAGCTAAGGAGGCGGAAATAATGGCTGTCGTAAATTTGAAGCGAAATATATATCAAGTCTCTACTTAGACATATTTATGGTACTACCTTCAACCGCTCTTAGCTGGTAAATCATTCCATACGTTAACAGTCCAACTGAAGGAAAAGTATTTCGCCTCATTAGAGGTAAAACGTTGGCCCACGAGTTTTTTTCAACTATTATTACGAGTGAAACCAAACGGATCTATCCCTATGTAAGTCGATAGATCGAGATGATCGAAGCCTTTTGATGATTTTGAGTATCTGCATCAGATCTCATCCCTGTAATCCCGACAGTTCTGCTATTGACCGACTCTGTTGCCCTCTAGAACACACACACCCACCAAAAACAACCTCCAGAACTAGACCATTGCAACCCGCCAAGTCACCATCAATCACACCAGGACTGTGATTATGCACGTTCAGCTAGGCTTCCAATCCTGTGCAACCTTCACTCACCTATACCTCGCCCGCCCGCCCGCCCGCCACCTCTCTCTCTCTCTCAAGGGTGCATAGTCCACCAGGCTTCTCGGTGTCAAGGTGGATCATAAACTTAAAGCTGGAGGGAACACGTCATCACCATCATCAAACCCCTCTAGGTTTCTCTCCTGCTTACGTCCTCCTTGACTCACGGAAACTGGACTTGGACTTTCAACATTCGAACGAGACAATGTTTACAAGCCTTCCATAACTTACTAGCGCACGTATGCCTCCTCCGCCTGGTCTACTTTCACATCTACTCCATAATGGGAAATACTAATAAAGGTGTAGATGAGGGCATGCAAGATCATTTTTCAGTCTCCCTTACATGATCTACCAAGAGGCGCTTAAAACACGGATGTTTCCGACTCTCCAATCATGACCAAACGCTTCACCCGATAGTTCAGGCAAAAGCTGCTTGCTTCGCCATCCTCGTCACCTTCACCTCCTGCGAACTAAGATCACTTGTGTGTAAATTCCAGTTCGGGAGAGCAACAGCACTGAACCCATCAGAGCCCGAACAGACCCCCAAGAGGCACAGCCCCATCCAAACCCCTGTGAACATCAGTGAATATTATCAAGCTATGTATATCAACCAAACGTTCTTTCAAACGCTCATTACAGCACAGATGGTTGTGTGTATTTTCTCTGTGTTTTCTAAGAATCTTGGCTGTAGAACATGCAATAAATCATAGATAACATTACTAGCTTCGGAAATGTAAGTTGTCTTATATCTTCTCCTATGACAACAGCCTGAGAGGGTGTACGGGGAAGCTCGGGCGACACAATAATACTTTACTGAATATGAGAGCGTAATGTGGCTTTGGGGCAAGATGCTACTGGTGGCGTGGAAGCAGTAGGCATGATGAGATTGAGCCACCAAGGTGCACCTACAGAAGAAAAATGGCGCGCCAGAGGAGCCCGAGGTTCTACAGAAGAAGGGATGAGGAGATGTCAAAGTACTTTCACTTTGTTGCCGGTGCAGAAGATGTGGGGCGATCGCTGCAAGAGAGGGAGGTGTAACCGAGATCGCGTAGGAACTGCGGCAGAAGACGGCCGTTAGCGGTGTCACAAGTGGCTCCAGCAAGACGAGGCCGTGGGATGTGAGGTACCACAGAGCCCTGCTAAGATGATAAATCAATCGTCAGATAGTGTGTTGCCGCTACTGATATCAGGTGGTAATGCCCCAAAGGGCTCCAAGAGCTAGAGTATGATGGCAAGAGACTTACAGGAGCTGCTTGATACATCTATATGTTTGATCCAGGAACTACTTGACTGACTCAAGCTGCGTTCGTCGCAGTATCTATGTGGCCAGGCCAGGATACACTAAAGGGGATCGTCATGGAACGAAGGTGGTTCTAGTAGATAAAAACGGCCCCGTTGGAATCATACGAGGCAGTTCTTTTGAGGAAGGCCAGAGAAGGAGGTCCTTCTAATTGTTAAGGTCGAGAGTCAACGCAAGGTTAATGTGAGCTGAGAGTCAGTTGTTTAATGCACTAATACAGTGGCCAAGTTGTGGCATCAGGTCACCTAAACTTGATGTGAGGTAAGGTCTCTTTGAAAGGGTAGCGTCGCGACCAAAAACACTCCGAAGGCTGTAACATCGTTGCGAGGAAAGAGCTAGCAATGTCCCACCCACCTTCCCCTGATGACTCTGAGTGACTTCGGCGGATCTTACTGTGTTTGTGTATGCACATGCACTCATTCCTGTACCCACCAGTTCTGAGTATTCATGTTTATGAGCCATATGACATAAGACACAAACTAACGTGGTTAACATCAGGATGATATGCGACAGAGGGAATCATTCTGAGCCTGGAGTAAGGCTCTGGATTACTCACCAATGATGCCGTAGAAGAGAGTGTGCCTCTTACTGGATCAGAGACAATACTTTATCGTCCTGGTAATGCCAAGAGAATAAAAAGGGGTGACGTAAGCCCTCCATAAAACATCTATACAATCAACGTGTTAAATGGTAAGTAAATTGCACATATGTTCGATGAATGGGCTATAAAGATAAGCATCTCCTTAGAATGTATATCCCATTTATATATAATATAAACAACGTACATGTAGCACTATAATAAGACTATGAAATAGCCCTATTTTATGAGGTTCTTCAGCCCTCGTTATCAGGGTTATGTAAGACGCTGTATGTGTGTGTGTGTGTGTGTGTGTGTGTGTGTGTGTGTGTGTGTGTGTGTGTGCGTGTGTGTAGGAGCCAATAAGCCCCGTATCCCAGACACCTGAGGCGACCTAACTACTGTAACTCATTAGTAGCAGAAGGGAGGGAGGGGAAGGGGATTCATCAAACTCTAGCCATGCCTCTTAGCTCGTGACCTAATGAACAACAGCAGTAGCAGCAGCAGTAGTAACAGCAGCAGCAGCAGCAGTAGCAGCAGCAGTAGCAGCAGCAGTAGCAGCAGCAGTAGCAGCAGCAGTAGTGGCAGCTGATGCAGAACAGCACTATCAATGACGACATTGGTTGCGATTGTGATGGCAGCAGAGGAAGCTGTGTCGCCGATCGCAACAGGAGCACAGCAGCAGCGGACGCAGCAGCAGCAGCATCAGTAGCGACATCAGCAGCAATAACAAGTGGCAAAGTCATCACTAGAACAAAGAACAGCAGCTTAAGAACATTATGAACATCATCCACATCGCCATCCAGAGCAGCAAACATCGATAGCACCAGAAGTAACAAAATCCGGCCTAAAAGCAGCGGTCACAATATCACCAGTAACAAAAGCAACACCAGTAGCATCACCAACACGAACAGTATACTGGCAGGAGTATCTACCAGTAACCCCCTCAGTAGCAGTAGCAACATTTTACTAGTAGCACCAACATCATCACCACCACCAGCGCCAACAGGAGCACCGTAGCACCAGCACCAGCACCAACACTAACGCCAACAGGAGCACCGTAGCACCAGCACCAGCACCAACAACGCCAACAGGAGCACCGTAGCACCAGCACCAGCACCAACACCAGCACCAACAGGAGCACCGTAGCACCAGCACCAACCAGCACGTAGCAACCTCTACATCACCTCCAGGAACACGTACAGTAGCCAAAAAAGATTATCACGTGGGTTTAATAAGAGGAACAAGATCTCACCCCAGTGTCTCCCTGGCCCGCAAATTAATCGGGATTGGTTGATCCATCATATTCCTCACGTTGATCAATATGAGCCGTGAGTTACGACCTTGCCAGAGCTAAAGTCACCCCATCCAAGCCCTCGCTTTACGAACGGACTTGTGTCGAAGCGACTTTTGTCAGGGGAGGGTTTTCTTCATAAGGATGTTAGGCAGACATGCCTTTATGATTAGATAATTAAAGTAAGGTTTATCTCTCCTCCTCCTCCTCCTCCTCCTCCTCCTCCTCCTAAGACACCCACCCTCCTCTCCTTCCCTTGTACCCGTCCCTCAGGTGGAGTGAGGTGGTACATCAGTTGGAGGTCCTGGGGGTGAGTTGGAAGGTAGGGGGGGCCACCGCTGCCGCTGCTGGGCTGGGTCGGGTCGAGCTCCCAGATTACCGAAACTGAGTCATTTCAGACATATTCAATCTGAGGGAATGAGACTCGATTGGTCGTTGGCTGGGAATTTATGGGGCCGCCGCACGGCAGTGAACTGGATAGGTGGTGGTGGTGGTGGTGTTGGAGAGAGGGGGAGGGGGTAGTGGTGATGATAGTGGGGGTAGGTGGTTGTTGGCGTTGGGGGGGGGGGGGAACCATGGATGTTGGGGGGAGAGGTATGGTAATGTGTGGGTTGGTCTTCGTAGACCCCATCACCCTTGCTGACGATCACTGGTTTCACTTCTGGTCACTGCCTTTGCCGTTCGGTGTCTGAACTTCGTGGCTTCAGGAAGAAAAAAGATGCTAATCACTGCTAATCTCTCTCTATGGTTACACTGTTGATCAATACCTTTTATAGTCACTCTTTTTTTTGCCAGTACTTCGCTGTTGCTTGTAATTGTTCCTCTTGGTCATCACCCTGCCCGTCGCTACCTACCATGGTCACCAATTTTATTATCACTGCTTCTCGTAGCAGTCACTGTTAGCCATTTCGTTTCAGTGGTTCACTGTAAACAACTGCTTGTAACGACTATTGACTCTCTTTCTCTTCCTCAGTGATCCTTCGTATCACTGACGGTCACTGCCCTTGGATCAAAGATCCTTGTTCGGGGTCAGTACTACATGTCAGCACTGTTTTCAGGCTTCAGTCAGTGAACGGTGAAACAACATATCCGGTAATCATTGCCCCTACATTTCACCATTTATGATCGTTACATCGACTGGTCAATACTTTACGTTACCAGAGTCACTGTTGGTCATGATATTTTCTGGCCACCGTCGACCACCATTCTAGAATTCACCGCGTAATCATTCTCTCTCTGCTGGTCACTGTTGATCCCTCTCTAGGCTGTTGAACGTTAGTGATTTGGCACTATTGATCACTGCCGCTTCTATCCATAGCCCTATCTGGTTAGTGTTGATTTTCGTCATTGTTGATCACTGCTTTTACTTCTCACCACCACAAACACCACAAAAACAACACCACTGCCACCATTCTAAGCAGAGGCAACGTTAGTTTTCAAAGCAACTCTCTTGTTGAGTAATGAATACGGTGTACTGGGAACCTAAGTAGCAAGCCGTCTGGCATGGTATAGTTCGCTGGAACCTGAGCAGCCAGCCCCTGGCAAGGTAAGGTGTGCCGGGACCTGAGCAGTCAGCCTCTGGCAGGGTAAGGTGTGCCGGGACCTGAACAGTCAGCCTCTGGCAGGGTAAGGTGTGCCGGGACCTGAGCAGTCAGCCTCTAGCAAAGGTAAGGTGTGCTTGAACCTGAGCAGCCAGCCTCTGGCAGAGTAAGGCGTGCCGGGACCTGAGCAGCCCTAGCTGTCTAGCAGGGTAAGGTGTGCTGGGACCAGAGCAGCCCTAACTGTCTGGTAGGGCAGTCTGCACTAGGTAGCCACCCTCTCATCCCCTTCCCCTAAGACAAGCTCGTAATAACTATTGACCGAGCTTCAGACTGATCAACATTACTCTTTCTCCGGCCAGTCATACTGATCAGCATTACTCCTCCCGGCCGCCGCCGTCATCATTATATTACTCGGGCGGTATTCATCGCCCCGGGGAACAACTTAATCGAGGCCCGAGATAAACTTCACGATGGTCGGTAATTAGATGCTGAGGTATTAGAGCCGTCGCCCATTAGCGCAGTAATAATTGATGGTCAATATTTTAATATAGTCTTCATCTTCGGGAAGACGTCGCTAATCCCCGGAGAGAGATGATATAGTCTAAACTTTACATATATAAACTAAATATTTTCAATGAGTGAGTGGGATCTGGCTCAAACTTGAACATTATGGAGAGGGCCCGATGGCCCAATGAAATCTCAGCTATGGTGGAACCTGGGTTCGATTCCAGTTAGTTTGGGAGAAGGTGCGGAACAAAGTTCGTTATAGAGCGATCGTGTTGCGTAGTGTCTGTCTGACTGGTCATGAACACGACTGCCGTCAGGTGTCTGGATAATCATGAACTCAACCAATCTCCAGCAGGGGCCATGAACACAACCATCATCCACCCGTCTGGGTTCTCATAACCGCAACCTCCATTAATGGCTGGGCCGTCATAAACACAAACACCATCCAGGTCTCTCAAAGTTACCGAAGACAACTTTCAAGTCATTGGTAAGAAGTGGCATAAAACATTCGTCGAAAGGTGGTCCTGTCGTTCTGTTGTAGATACACCAAAGTAGCTTCACAAGCACGATGACTAACCCAAAGCCACAATTGCCAGTAATTCTTCCATTTTCTTGAAAGGATGGAGTTTGCTAGTTGCTGGGGTGATATATTTTCGAATGAGTATTATATTATATTGTACTATAGAAAGCCATTCCTATATGCCTTGTCTTTAGATATTATACTATAGAAAGCCATTCCTATATGCCTTGTCTTTAGATATTATACTATAGAAAGCCATTCCTATATGCCTTGTCTTTGGATACGCAAAGGAAGTTGCTAGACGCACGAGGACTTACGCTCATATGAAAGCAGTTGCCATTAATCCATACATTTCCTTGACAGGAGAGAGATTGTTGGCTGTTTGGGTGATATACATTAGGCAAATATGTATGTGTTGAGTGGGAAAGCTTAGCTAGCAATATGGGAGGTATGAAGAGAAAAATGGTGGGAGTGAGTGGTTATACCACTGAACAATGCCATTCAGTCGTTTTCCAACGAAACACATCAAGTATTTGTCGTTGGAGCGTTTGTTCAGAGTAAGTACGATTCCAAAAGGCCAGTTGGTCAGAGGCACCCAGGGTCTCCACAGGAGTGAGCATACGAGACACCAGAGAGCCTAAATGTGCTGGTGTTTCTTACCGAGGGAGGGAGGGGGAATATCGGCTGAGGTGTGTGGGAGAGGAGTGGAAGAATGAAGAAGATCAGACAGACAGACAAAAACTGAGACTCTGAAAATAATGTGTAACTTATTAGAAGAATATGCTCAGTATTTCCTAGACAATAGCTAATCATCTTCTAGCTAATCATCTTCTGCGACAAAGTATGAAAGACCCTATCGTAGAGCAGCAAACATGGCACGAGCAGATATATACCCTAGTCATGACCATACCGATTGAGAAGTACAGTCATGAGGATCGATTAAGAAGAAATAGAGAACAAGATTTGATTTCAGCTCCTCTGGTGTTTGTATCCGATTCCTTAGGATGGAAAGATTATATGAGAAAAATGCGAAAGAAGATAAATCCACAGTTTCATCTCTGCAAGGAAAGGAAGTACCACAACAACCACTGCAAGTGTGGCTGGGCTGCAAGACAGAAACTCTACTAGGATGCAGCCCATCCTGTGCAACTCGTCATCCTCTGCAGCTCACCCTGATCATTGGGGATGAGACACACCATTACAACAGTTCATGAGCGCAGCTGAAATGATACCTGTAGAACAGAGAGACGGAAGCAACGTGAGAGAAGCGTAAAGGAATGATTAAAACAGGATATTAATCTTAATGATTCTGCATCACAAATCTCACAAGCAAATGAACAAAGTTATGGGAAAGTACTGTCATCTTCGTCTTCATTTATAAGATGATTTATGATCAACATGGAGTCAACAAAACAAGGAAATGATGTATATTCACGAGCTTGATTGCTGGGAACAGAAATATATGCTAACACGTTAATGTCAGAACGCACGTAATGATAAATTACAGTTGAAATTAAAACGCACTCGACGATACATGGATGTTAAGTCTAGACGCACTCGATGATACAGGCATTTTAAGTTTAGAATTAACTTAATAACAGATACAAAGCACCTCATGATACATGTATTTCAAGGGTAGGATGCACCTGATGTTACAGGCATAATGAGGCGAAAACTCACACAATGTTTCTTTTCATTTTGAGGCTAGAACGCATTTAGTGACTCGTTCATATAAAGACTAGAACGCACTTAATGATACAGGTACATTTAGGCTTGAACGCAGTCGATGGTACAAGAATGCTGAAGCTGGAGCTCACATGGCCAAGGTGCTCACCCATGCCAGCCGAAGTGCATTAAGAGAAGCTGCGAGTCCATCAGATTTAGATTTATCCATATGTTTGTTATCTCAAAAAGAGATAAAAACAATGAATGACACAAATAGATGGATAGAGAAGCAACGGTAGCTCACACCCACACCTACTAGTAGCTAGAGGAGAGAGAGAGAGAGAGAGAGAGAGAGAGAGAGAGAGAGAGAGAGAGAGAGAGACAGACAGACAGACAGACAGACAGACAGACAGAGACAACAAAGGAAGCAAAGGGGCTAACTGCGTCTATCTATCTATCTATCTATCTATCTATCTATTTTTCTATCTATCTATCTATTCTCTCTCTCTCTCTCTCTCTCTCTCTCTCTCTCTCTCTCTCTCTCTCTCTCTCTCTCTCTCTCTCTCTCTCTCTTGTTGGCGGGGGTTGGGTTGGCGAGTGTCAGGGAGGTTCAGAACATGCTTCAGGAGGGGGATCGGACCTTTGGCCTTGCAGTGGGAGACCAAACATCAGTAACTCGCCATCGTCAAGACCTTGCCTTGAGGGACACAGGTGGCCGGGCTCCCTTGCATGGTAGTAGGACCTGGGTGTTCTCCGGCTGGAGGAGGTCCCTAGAGGGGGGTGGGTGCCCAAGGGTGGGGCAGTGGTACAAGGATATCCCCAGCTGAGGCCTCGCAAGGGGGTCTGTGGTTCACAGTACCACCGCCATTAATGAGACTTCATTCATAAAATGGTCAGGGGAAATATTTCACCTCGGACCAGATGTTAATGGGACTGTTGCTGCTGCTGCTGCTGCTAACCGCTGAGCAGTTGGTTGCTTCGCTGCTAATGCTGTTCCTGCTGCCACCACACTGCAGTTCCCCACCTGCTAGTTTCTCCTGCTACTGCTCAGCTGTCGCTCCCACTCCTTAGCAGTTAGTTGTTTTGCTACCAATGCTGTTGCTGCTGTCAACACACTGCTGTTCCCTGGTGCCAGGTTCTGCTGCTGCTGCTGCTGCTGTTCAGCTGTCGGTTTCTGCTGCTACTCTTGATACTGTCGCCGTGATACAGAGTGGTACAGAAGGTTACATGAGACAAGGTACATAATGGAGGGTAAAGCTCAGGGTACAGCGGACTTTGGGTATGACAAGCGGATATCCTCAAGAACATCGGTGTGGTGGTGGTGGTGGGTGGATGCCTCGCTGTAACACCACAGCTGCTGATGCTATCGCCCCTGCTGCTGCTGCTGCTGCTGCTGCTGCTGGTTAACGGTGTCTCTGCTGCTGCTGCTACTACTGACGCTCACGCTGCTACTGCTGCTGTCTCTGATGGGAGTTATCTTCGCTTCTCGCTCCCACCGAGAAGACATGAAGGTGGGGAGGAGGGAAATACTGGCAAGGGATTCTTCGTCTGTAAGTTCTGTGTGACGATCGTGCGCGCTAACAAGGACCACAGTTTCATGCTGCCAGCTGCTGACTAACTCTCTCTCTCTCTCTCTCCTCGTTCACTTGGGTGTCTTACCCTCGTATAACGGAGGTGCTCTTTGCGTGATGGGGAGGGGCTGTATCGTGCCGAAGGTGGCGTGACTGTGTTTCTCTTCTCAGAATATCACGTTTTGCATTCATGCAATTTTCACCGAGTCTCGATCATCATTTAAGCAACTAATCAATTGAGCATTACTCAATTAAGTACTGCATACATGAGTGGAGTATTCATGTATGTCACGATGATGGTGAAATGTAAGCTTGTCAGATAGACGGCTTGAAGTCTGTATTTTCTGCTTCAGCTGGAGTAGATGCAATATTGCATAGAAATCTTCCTACTTTTTACGCTGCATACTTCCTGACACATGACTTTTATGACTGCATAGGCAATGCAGAGATTTAGCATACGTCATGAAGATAGAAACAAAAAAATCTTATTTGTTTTGAAAAAAAAAAAAACTAATAAATCCAGATGCTTAAGATTAAGGTATATAAAGCTATCCATCCCAACATATTCAGAAAGCGAGCCATGTCAGTAGAGACGAGCGTTCGTACCAGTCATAGACAAAGTCACCTTTACAACACTGTAATTCTGTCGTCTACAGCCGCGATAGGGGAGCACAGTACATATCGTCACGCGATGGGCACTTCTGGTTTCACCCACCATCCAAGACACCAGTCTTTCGTTGCTGATACCTTCCGCGCGATGATCACTTCTCTTCCTGTTGCTCCCGCTCGTTCCTCAGCCCGTTACTGCCTCCGTTACTGGACCTTGGTCGATGATGATGATGATTGATAGCGTACGGGGGCTGGTGAAGTCTGGGTTTCAGCTAATTATGCACCTGTCGATGAAGGAGCCTCCACCCCTGAGGTACGAGCTGGCTACCCTTGGGATCATTTTCTCCCAGGGTAACAGATGATCCTGCTGTCGTGAAGGTGTATGATGAGGCAGTGCCAGCAGGTGTCGCTCATGTCCCTCTTCCCCCTTTACTCTTGTAGCCTTCCTACTGTGGTGACTCTTTCTGCCGTCGACCTTGTGGTTGCTGTAGCTGCTGCTGTAGCTGTTGCTTCTACTGTTGCTTCTACTATTGCTACTGTTGTTGCTGTTGCTTCTACTGTTGCTTCTGCTATTGCTGCTGTTGCTGCTGCTACTGCTGCTCCTACTGTTGCTACTGCTATTGCTACTGCTGCTGCTGCTCCTACTGTTGCTTCTACTATTGCTACTGTTGCTGCTGCTGCTCCTACTGTTGCTTCTGCTATTGCTGCTGTTGTTGCTGCTGCTGCTGCTGCTCTTACTGTTGCTTCTGCTATTGCTACTGTTGCTGCTGTTGCCGCTAACTGATCCATCCTGCACCGTTTCCATCGTTCCAGTGTTACCACTAATATCCCTGCTACTGCTGTTGGTCCTACTACTGTGTTTGCTGCTGCTACTGCTACTGTTGCTGCTCCTTATCCACTCTGCACTGCTTCATCGTTACAGTGTGTGTACCCTCGGTGTTACTGTCTCTACTTCTGCTGCTGCTGCTGCTGCTACTGTTGGTGCTCCTTAACCATTCTGTACCGCCCCATCGTTACAGTGTGTGTACCCTCACTGTTTCTACTGCCTATGCTTGATGTTGCCGACGCCGGGTTCTCGCCTTGGTTCATTCTGTTCCAGAGTTTCTTGTTGTGCTTAGATGATGAGACTCCTGGCGCGCCTGGCGACTGTAAATGGCCGGGTCTGAAGCGTCCGCAGCCGACCTACCGACACTACGATAAACTACCGAGAGGAAGATGAAGAGGGGGAAAAAAAGAATGAGAAAAGGAATAAGAAAGAAATAGATGAAGAATAAGAGATGGAGGATGAAAGAATAAGTTAAAAGGAGAAGAAGAAGAAGAAGAAGAAGAAGAAGAAGAAGATGAAGAAGAACTATAAGAAAGAAGAAAAAAGGACGAAGAAGAAGAAGAAGAAGAAGAAGAAGAAGAAGAGGAAAAGAAGAAGAAAAGAAGAAGAAGAAGAAGAAGAAGAAGAAGAAGGAGGCGGAGGAGGAGGAGAAGAAGAAATATAAGAAGAAAGAAGAAATAGAAAAAAGGATGAAGAAGATGAAGAAGAAGAAGAAGAAGAAGAAGAAGAGGAAGAAGAAGAAGAAGAGGAAAAGAGAAAGAAGAAGAAGAAGAAGAAGAAGAAGAAGAAGAAGAGGAAAAGAAGAAGAAGAAGAAGAAGAAGAAGAAGAAGAAGAAGAAGAAGAGGAAAAGAAAAAGAAGAAGAAGAAGAAGAAGAAGAAGAAGAAGAAGAGGAAAAGAAGAGGAAGAAGAAGAAGAAGAAGAAGAAGAAGAAGAAGAAGAAGGAGGAGGAGAAGAAGAAGAAGAAATATAAGAAGAAAGAAGAAATAGAAAAAAGGACGAAAAAGAAGAAGAAGAAGAAGAAGAAGAAGAAGAAGATATAGTATGTCAGGTGCAGGCCATACTTTCTCAGGCGATCACAAGATAAATCACAGTGGCCTCTTACGCTGGTGATTCTCCTCTACATACTTCATCTCACTTTCCCTTCCTTCCATACTCCAATAATCGTCCATTTTTTCCTCACTGATCAAATTTTGTCTTTCATTGCGGTCATGCACAGCAGCAGGGAATGGAGAAGTAATAACCTGGTTAGATTCAACAATGTAACAACCACTCCTGCTGCACAACAAAATCCCCAGCACCTGGAAACGTGTCCACACAATACTAGTCATAAAACCCATCAAAACTAACCAGCTTCTCTACCTCTTACCACCTATATCGCTGCTGTCTACGGCATCCATACTGTTTGAAAAACTGATTCACAATAGAATCAAGAAGATATCCTAGCATCACACGCTAAAAACATGGGATTAAGCCTAACCACTGGTCCACCTAATCCCATTCATCAGAATTAGATGATTTCACCCAACCAAAGCCCCTCATACCGCACATTACTGCGGCAATAGGTATCACCAAAGCGTTCGACACTGACCTCCGTCATATTCTCACTCAGAGGATACTCAGCATCACCCGTCACATCAATAGCAAGAGTGTGGTTGACCAACTTCATTTCTGGTCGCCACAACAAAATTCACCTCTAAAACGCTTAAACTCTACAATGGAGTTACCCAAGGATCAGCTCTTTCTCCAGCCCTATTCAAAATCTCCCTACATGTCTTTCTATTACCTCCAGCTTACCACGGTATGCACACGACCTCACAACAACGACACGACACCATAGTAGTAACAACAAACTTGTAGTACTACATTACACAAGTGGAACAACGGCTCACCCAGAACAGGCGTACAAAAGAGACACTTGAATGAGAATGTGCTGAGAGAGGCAGCTGGTGGGATGTCTGATCATTATCTGATGGAGGCAAAGTTCATGTTTTGTAGAGGCTTTAGGAAAATAGGAAATGATATGGGTGGAAAAAGGGGCATGAATTGAGTAAGCATGCATAGAGGCTTGTGTGAAAAGATACAAGGAGAGATGATGTCGAATGGCAAAAGATGAGAATAGACAAATCTAGGGGAGTAGGTTAAGGAATGCTAAATATCCAAGGACATGTGAGAGAGAAGTGTGTAGTATGCGAAAGGTGGGAGGTGAGCAGGTGAGAAGAGATAGTGAGTGGTGGGAAGAGGAGGATGAGTTGTCAGTGAAAAAGAAGAGAGAGGAGTATTGGTGCTGCTTTCAGGGAAGGAGTGTGAATAATTGGGAGATATATGAGGGAATGCAGAAGGTCAGGAGGAAGGTGCAGGGGTTGAAGAGGATAAATGAGAGTTAGGGGTGAGTACGCATCAGCAAATTTAAGACAGGATAAGAAAATGCTTTGTAAGGAAGTTGATATTGTAAGAAAAACTATAGAATTAAATGGGAACATCAGTGAAGAGGATGAATGAGGAAGTGGTAACAGGTAGAGATGAGATGAAGAGGAGATGGAGTGAGTACTTTGCAGGATTGTTGAATTGCTTTGACGATAAGGTGGCAGATGTGGGTTGTATAAGCTGGGAAAAGTATGCGAGGTGATATAGTTATGTCAAGAGGTTTGGTGAAAAGAGAAGTGGTGAAAGCCTAGCGTAAGATAGAATGTGGCAAAGCGGCTAGAGTGGATGGCGCGGCTGGAGTGGATGGCACTGCAGTTGAATATGAACGGATCATAGTAAGGTGCCTGAGGATTGGTGGGATATGTATAATGCTATCTTATAAAGGCAAGGGGGGCATAGAAGAGTGTTCAAATTACAAAGGGATAAGTTTGTTGAGTGTAACTTGTAATACGAATGGGAGAGTGGTGGGTTGAGATGATGGTAGCAAGCACGTAGCATCAAACTGAGAAAGAACAATGTGGTTTCAGGAGTGGTAGTGGATGAGAGCATCAGGTGTTTGCCTTGAAGCCTGTGTGTAAGAAATACTTAGAGAAACCAAAAGATCTGTAAGTGGCACTTACGGATCTGGAGAAAGCATGTGATACGGTTGATATAGATGCTTTGTGGAAGGATTTACAAATATGTTACGTAAGAGGAAAGCTATCAGAGGCGGTGAGGAGTTTTCATCAAGAGAGTAAGGCGTGTGTGCGATGTTAGAGTGGAGGGAGAGTGGTTCCAGGCGAAGGTGTGTCTGCGGCAAGGGTGTGTGATGTCACCATGGGTGTTTATGGATGGGGCGGCGAGGGAGGTGAATGCAAGGGTGCTGGAGAGGGGGGTCACAGGTACGCAGTACACTGGGGATGGGGGAGTGCCCTAGGGATGAGTCAGGTGTTTGCTGATGAGGCGTCGCTGAAGGCAGATGCGAGTCACGAACTGCAGAAGCAGGTGTCTGAGTTTGGGAAAGTGCGTGAAAGGAGAAAGCTGAGAGTGAATGTGAATAAAAGTAAGGTTATTAGATTTAGTTAAGGAGAGAGACAGGTTAGTTGGAGTATAAGTTTCAGTGGATAAAACATGGAGGAAGTGGAGTGTTTTTATACAGCTGGAAGTGGACGTGGCAGCGAAGGGGGAATTACGGGAGGTGAGACGAGCCATTGGGTGTGTTAGAGTGTAAGGTCCTGGGAGCAAAAAGGAATGTGTGAAAAGAGAGGTCACTGACAAGGAGGGTGAGGATAGGCATGTTTGAAGGTATGGATAGTATAGTAGTCCTGACGGTGCTGTATGGATCCAAGGCACGACCTATAAATGAAAATATACATGGGAGGATGCATGTAATGCTGCCCTCTATTGGCTGTACCACGATGCTGGGGCGTGTAGATGGAGTAGTCTGTCATGGCCTGTGTTCTGGTTGTGGAGTTTCGGTTGTTATTCCTTGATCATTAGTGCTAGGCGATGTCAAGGCGTCTCGTGTCTTGATCAAGGCGTAGTATCCTTATAGATTTAAAAATCGTCTTTCGCGTGAGGGGTAATATTGTGCTTCATGGTGATATAGTTTGACGGAGGCATCTTGTATGTGTCGGTAAGGTGAGTCTCTGGTTGGGCTTCCCAGGTAGGTTCGTGTTAGTAAGGAGCTCACAGTCTCCTTGTTGACATTTGAATTCATAAGCTACGTTGGAGTCTTGTAATGTGTCTTGCTTTTTTGTACAGCTGGTAGGTTGCTCATGATGAAGTTGCTGTTTTTTTGTGTTTCTTTAGCAGGTGACGAGCTTGTCTTTCTCATTTTGTGTTGTGTGGTTGATGTTTCTGGAGACTAATGTCTCGTAGTACACATTCATCTGTCTTGTGCGCTGCCGACATTTGCTTGCCGTCATATATTTTATGTGTTGTGGTGTTGCTTGTAGTATCTGCCACTGTGAGCTTCATACGAAACTTCGTATAAAACAAGACTCTTCTAATGGACAGATTATCCAAGGAGATGGGAACAAAGAACACATGTCATAGGGACTTTTTCCAAATGGGTCGGAGTGACAAGCGGAGTACCACAGGGTTCTACTCTGAGATCATTGCTCTCCTCTTGATCTATGTGAATGACTTGCCTGAAGATATTACTCCTCTTGATGACTTGCCTGAAGATATTACTCCTCTTGATGACTTGCCTGAAGATATTACTCCTCTTGATGACTTGCCTGAAGATATGAACGCATTTGCACTGAAGATCATGAGGGAAGTGAGAATCGAGGTGGAATGCATCAGTTCAAAAGGGAGACCTGAACAGACTCTAATGTTAGTCTGATACATTGTTGATGAAATACCTTAACTTGTTATCCACACACACACACACACACACACACACACACACACACACACACACACACACACACACACACGTACACAAACAAACAAACAAACAAACAAACAAACGTGTTCCTACCTACAGACTTAATCTGTTGGTCATTTCATCCTCCTGTCTGTCCTTAACCCGTTTTCTCTTATCCTTCATCATATCATGCCAAGTATTCCTTCCCTCAAACGTTCTTTATCCTATAGTTAGCTCGACTCTACCAGGTCACCAGAGACAGCACGGATGATCGAGGTCTACCACAACCAGCCACAGTCCTCAGTTCTACATAAATCTTGCTCTACGGTACGTTGTAGACAACCTGTTCTCACGGTTCTCCCTCCTCCTCCTCCTCCTTCTACTCCTCCTCCTCCTCCTCCTCTCCTCCTTCCTCTTCCTCTAAGCCAGCTCTCCCTACGTGTCTGATTCTCAACCTCTCACTCGTTATCTTCCCTCTCTCCTATATACCTCACTAGCCCAAGCCTTTTATTCCTTATCCTTCCGTCTCCATAGACATTTCCTTTCTCTTCCTCCTCCTCCTCCTCCTCCTCCTCCTCCTCCTCCTCCACCTCCTCCTTCATTACTTAATCTTTCTCCTCCATTCCCTCCGCATCCACCAGGACCTCCTCCTCCTCCTCCTCCTCCTTCATTACTTAGTCTTTCTCCTCCATTCCCTCCGCATCTGCCAGGACCTCCTCCTCCTCCTCCTCCTCCTCCTCCTCCTCCTCCTCCTCCTCCTCCTCCTCCTCCTCCTCCACCTCCTCCTTCATTACTTAATCTTTCTCCTCCATTCCCTCCGCATCTGCCAGGACCTCCAACCCCCTTCCCCATCACCTTCGTTCCCCCCACCCAATCCCCCCTCAACACCCATCCCCACCCCTCCTATCCCTCCCCCACCCCTCCTGTACCCTAATATACAGGCAGCCAGCATGCCACACCAGCCCGCCAGCCCCTAAACTATATCTCTGTCATTAAAATGCAACGAGGATAGAACCACCATCATTTTATGGCCATTAGACGCTTCGTGGGGCGAGGCGGGAGGGGATAGGGAAGGGGGAAGGGGGAGGGGGAAGAGATGGGGGTGGACTGGAGAGTAAGGAAGGTGCAGTTGATGGTGTGAGCAGGGCAGCTGGTGGTGGTGTCAGTGGGTCAGCTGGTGGTGGTGTTAATGGGCCAGCTGGTGGTGGTGTTAGTGGGCCAGTTGGTGGTGGTGTTAGTGGAGCAGCTGGTGGTGGTGTTAGTGAAGCAGTTGGTGGTGTTAGTGGGCCAGCTGGTGGTGGTGTTAGTGGAGCAGCTGGTGGTGGAGTTAGTGGAGCAGTTGGTGGTGTTAGTGGGGCAGTTGGTGGTGGTGTTAGTGGAGCAGCTGATGATGGTGTTAGTGGAACAAATGGGGTGGTGTTAGCGAGAATGTTCGTCATGTTAGCGAGTTATCTAATGGTATTACAAGGATAGCTGGTTCAGGAGCAGCTGGTTGTGTTCGTAGGGAAAAAAGGATGTGGCAGCTGGTATACTGTTAGTGAGGCAGCTAGTGTCATCAATGAAGCAGCTGGTGTTACCTGGGCAAATGGTTGTGCTAGTGGTGCAGCTGGTGGTTTTAGCTTGGTAGATGGCGGTGTTAGGATAACTGGTGGTCCCAGTGGTACAGCTGGATGGCGTTTGAGAAGCAACAGCTGGTGTTAATGAGGATGACAGTGATATTAGTGTGGCAGCTGGTGATAGCTGAGACTCAGCAGCTGGTGTTAGTGAGGATAACAGTAGTATTAGTGTGGCAGCTGGTGTTAGCTGAGACTCATCAGCTGGTGGTCGTGAGGATAACAGTAGTATTAGTGTGGCAGCTGGTGTTAGCTGAGACACAGCAGCTGGTGTTCGTGAGGATAACAGTGGTATTCGTGTGGTCACAGACAGGGCTTACGAAATATCTGGTCGCCTCTGCTAGGCAGCTGGCAGCGTCAGCAACCAGCTGGGTATGTGAGTGAGGCCAGTGGCGAATCTAGCGAGACAGCTGGAGTTAGTAAAAGGCCATCTGGTATACCCACTCCCCCAACCTACCAAGCTGGTCCAGCTGCCATGAAAGAAGACCCAGCCCCCCCACCCAACCCCACCCCCCTCCACCTCTCTCTCTCTCTCTCTCTCTCTCTCTCTCTCTCTCTCTCTCTCTCTCTCTCTCTCTCTCTCTCTCTCTCTCTCTCTCGAACGTCACTCCACCTTATTTTCTTGACCTTCGCTCGACATTCCCAATTACTCGCCCACTACCCATTTTCTTTTTTTTTTTTTTTTTTTTTTTGTGTGTGTGTGCCTACGTGGAGGAGGAGGAGGAGGAGGAGGAGGAAGATCATGTTGGTGCTCGTAAACCCCATTCGACTCATTCTTTTTTTCTACTCTCTCTCTTTTTTGTCTTTGTCTTCCAACATTCCTGCCATCACCTTGAGTCACCAGGCTACAGCGGCGGGCGACGTGCTCTGCTTCAGGTTATCTCCTGCAGAAGACAGACAGACCTCTGCTTGTTGTCTGGGACCGACGGCCCTTCATCATGGTGATCCTTCAATCTCCTCGACCTTCTTCACTATCGTGAGGGAGCGCATTCGATCCACTGATATCTGTGTAGTGGGAATTGTTATCAATATTGTTATTATTATTATTATTATTACAATTATTATCATTATTATTATCATTATTGTTATTATCATTATCATCATCATCAATATCATTACTATTACTATTATTCTTATTATCATCATTATCATTATTGTCATTATTATCATTATCATTATCAATATCATTATTATTATTATTATTATTATTATTATTATTATTATTATTATTATTATTATCATTATTATTAGTATCATTATAATTATCATTTTCATTATTATTATTTCTATTATTAGTTGTATTATTATCATTACTATGATTATTATTATTATTATCATTATTATTATTATTATTATTATTATTATTATTATTATCATTATTATTATTATTATTATTATTTTTATTGTTATCATTATTGTAATTATTATTATTATTAGTAGTAGTAGTAGTGGAAGCTGCAGTAGTAGTTGTGCTATTACTAGCGTTAATGTACTGCAAGTGGTGATGATGGTGTAGTGTAAGTAACGGTGGTTATGTAGCGCAAGTGGTGGTGATAGTGTGGTGTTTGTGGTGATGGCAGTGAAGTGAAAGTGGTTGGTAGCAGTGTAGTGTAAGTGATGGTGGTAGTGTAATGTAAGTGGTGGTGATAGCGTGATGTAAATGATGGTGGTTATGTTGTGTCAGTGGTAGTGGCAATGAAGTGTAAGTGTTGGTGATAATGTGGTGTAAATAGTGGTACTGGTGTGGCGCAAGGGAGGTGTTTTTCCTCACTTTTTTTTTTTTTTTTTTGAACCTATGTTTGCACACGGGAAGGCTGTTTCATACTCGTTAAGCCGAGCCCCTTATCTATGTCTTAATGTCATACATTTTCTTTCATTTCCAATGGGCAGTTCAGCATCTTAGCATGTCCTACGAGTGTACACCACAGTTGCTGAAGAAGTGTCTCCTTTCCACGTCGCTCCGCACACACGAGTTTCTCTTGCCCTCGCTTTCAGCTGTGCTTTCTCGTCCTGGAGCCTCACTCAACGTCGAAGAACTGATGCATATTAAACATTCTCAGGACCTCCAAAAAATCTGTGTGTAGTTAACATGTTTTCCCTAACTTATCTCTCTCTCTCTCTCTCTCTCTCTCTCTCTCTCTCTCTCTCTCTCTCTCTCTCTCTCTCTCTCTCTCTTCTCTTCTCTCTCTCTCTCTCTTTCAGTGGGGATAAGCTGAGGATATCTTCCCTCATGAAAGGTCTGATTCCCTTCCTGTTACAGGCTTTTGGATCCTTTCCAGCAACTCTCGACTCTTCAGGTGATCTGATCCATATTTGTAAGAACGAGTTCTCCTGGACACATTCTGGGAACTTGCATTTGCATGTGGTCTCAACCCCATGGGAATCTAAGGCGTCCCAGTCTACTCCGTTGTACTTCATGACCCTTGGAAAGAATGCTTTAAGCACCGCTCTGCCAAGGTGGACTCACCCGTTCGTTCCCTCACCTCTCCGATGGTCCTTCTATTATCATTTCCATCGGTGAGGTGATTGAGATCCTCTGTTCACTGTGGAGAAAGTACAACAGTTACGGTACGAGACAGATTATTTTTTTTTTTTGACGATTGCTTTGTCTGTCCAAGCATGACCTGGTCGAAACGTCTGCTGTTTACGAATGTCTCTCTCTCTCTCTCTCTCTCTCTCTCTCTCTCTCTCTCTCTCTCTCTCTCTCTCTCTCTCTCTCTCTCTCTCTGTTATCCCATGTTATCAGATATATGTGCAGGGTGACCACATTTGATCGAACATCACTGTTGAATTTAGTCCCCACTATGTTGTGGTGCTGGTGTAGCGAAAGTGGTGGTGCTGGTGTAGTGCAAGTGGTGGTGCTAGTGTAGTGTAAGTGGTGGTGCTGGTGTAGTGCAAGTGGTGGTGCTGGTGTAGTGCAAGTGGTGGTGCTGGTGTTATGCAAGTGGTGGTGCTGGTGTAGTGTAAGTGATGGTGCTTATGTGATGAGCAAGTGACCGTGCTGGTGTAATGTATGTGGTGGTGTTGGTGTTGTTTGCAAGTGGTGGAGTTGGGTAGGACAAGTGGTGTTGTTGTGATGCGCAAGTGGTTGTGTAGGTGTAATGTAAGTGGTGGTGTTGGTTTGATGTACAAGTAGTGGTGTTGGTGTTGTTTGCAAGTGGTGGTGTTGGGTAGGACAAGTGGTGTTGTTGTGATACGCAAGTGGTTGTGTAGGTGTAATGTAAGTGGCGGTGTTGGTTTGATGTACAAGTGGTGGTGTTGGTGCAGTACAAGAGGTGGCGCTGGTGTAAAACAAGTGGTGGTGTTGTTGCCATGTGCAAGTCGTATCGCTGGTGTAGCACAAATGGTGGTGACTTTAATACCATCCACACTGTGATGAAACACCTTGGCCGGAGGGTTCGAAAATAATGGTGATGATGATGGTGTTGGCGGTGGTAGTGAGGAGTAGGGTCGGTTAGGGTACCAGCCAGACGGTGATGGCAATCGTGGTGGTGGATGGTTGTGGTAGGAGGAGGAGGAGGGAATAAGAGTAGTCGGTGGGTCCCGGGCGACGAGGGAGCGAGCGAGGGAGTGTGGAGGTGATGACACACCGTGGCCTATCATCACCTTCACCACTATCATCAACCCCGGCCATTGCTCGTGGCTGATATCACACCCCGACACTCGTGGGGCCAACACTTACTCCACTTATTATCATTTACCTTCCGGGCACCCCAGACAGGCCCCTCCCGTGTGTGGGGGAGAGAGAGGGAGACTGAGGGTGTGTAGCTAAGGTGTTGTGGTATGTTTCTACGGTGTTGTGGCAGATGTCTAAGGCGTTGTGGTATGCATCTGCTGTGTTATGGTGTATGCCTTCGGTGTTGTGATGCATGTCTACGGTGTTGTGGTATTTGTTGAGGGTTTCTGTTATGTACCTAATGGGTTGTGGTGTATAGCGACGGTGCTGAGGTATATGTCTACAGTGTTGTAGTATACGTCTACGGTGTTGTGGTATGTGTCTGGGGTTCGCTAGTATGCTTCTACGGTGGTATGTGTCTACGATGTTGTGGTAGGTGGCTGGGATGTTACGGTATGTTTCTTAGGGTTTGTGGTATGTGGTATGCGTCTATGATGTTGTATGTAACTGGAGTGTTAGAGTACGTATCTAATGTGCTGTTACGGATCTCTGACGGGCTGTGGTATGTGTCCAAAGTAAAATATGTGTTTTGTGTCTTGAGTCTTCTATAAGATGTGTCTGGGGTGTTGTGATGTGTCTCTCTGTCGTATCAGCCTGCATCTTGTGAGCTATAGCGTGTGTCTGATATGTTGCAGACTGTATTGTGGAGTGTAAAGGCGTGCATTCAAGGTGTCAGAATGTTTTTTCTTTTTTTTTTGGTTGGGGGAGAAATTCT